>NC_037677.1:29170892-29470892 GCF_003255815.1 Theropithecus gelada | reverse complement strand
GTCAAATAGGGCTAGGGAAGGCCAGAAAGAGAGGGTTCTCAGGCTGGTATACGTGATAACAAAAATAATCACAAAAGACTGCAAAAACCACAATCTTGTGCCAAGGCCATCACAGTCTTACACAAAACTCACTTCTGCAAGGACATCTGCCCAGCAATTGCCTGTCCAACCTTGGGACTGGTGTCATCCTTGTTATTGATCTTAGTAGCCAAGGATCATTATTTCAAAACACATGGCTTATGCACATAGATTGCTGTGGTATGTGTATTCCCATTGCAATGCTCTATTTCCAGATAGACATAATTTTCTTTTAGAGAGCCTCTCTTTGTTTATTATTTAGGTTGACAATAGCAGCGAGCCTGGATAGAGGGTGGTAGAACTGGTTATATGATGCTATCAAGAAAGAAGGTTGAGCTAGGTGTGGTGGTGCATGCCTGTAGTCCCAGCTACTTGGAAGGCTCAGGTGGGAGGATCACTTGAGCCTAGGAATTTGAGGCCAGCCTGTGCAAAATAGAGAGACCCTGTCTTTAAAAAAAGAAAGAAACAGTATTTATGAGAGAATGAATTCCCTCTTTCATTAAAAAAATTATAAATGAACAAACTTAAACCTGGCAGGGGACATGCCTATCCGTTTGGTAAACAATAAAAGACTAATGTTCATTTTAGGTGCAGGTGTGAGAAAATGGGCACACTGACTCACTGCTGGTGGGCATAGATCTTGTTATAATTTTTTATTCATCACATAATTATTTATTTACAAAGCACCATTAGAAACCTAGATATTTACTTACTCTGAATTAGTGCAAAGAAAATTCACTTTGATGTAAAACTCCTAAATCTGGCTTTAAAAGGTTCAAACTCTAGAATTGGTCCAGTTTTATACAGTTGCTGTATTAGTCTGTTATCACACTGCTATTAAGAAATGTCTGAGACTGGGTAATTTATAAAGGGAAGCGGTTTAATTGACTCACAGTTCTGCAGGCTTAACAGGAAGCATGGCTAGAAGGCCTCGAAAACTTATGATCATGGCAGAAGTTGAAGGGGAAACAAATCACATCTTTCATGGTGGCAGGTGAGAGAGAGGAGAGAGTGAACAAGGAAGCGCCACACTTTAAAGCCATCAGCTGTCTTGAGAACTTATTTACTATCATGAGAACAGCATGGGGGATACCACCTCCCATGGTCCAATCACCTCCAACCAGGTCCCTCCTTCAACACGTGGGGATTACAATTCAAGATGAGATTTGGGTGGGGACACAGAGCCAAACCATTCCACCCCTGGCCTCTCCCAAATCTCATCCTTTTCACATTTCAAAATCAATCATGCCTTCCCAACAGTCCCCCAAAGTCTTAACTCATTAATCCAAAAGTCCCAGTCCAAAGTCTCATCTGAGACAAGGCAAGTTCCTTCTTCCTATAAGCTCTAAAATCAAAAACAAGTTACTTATTTTCAAGATACAATTTGGGTACAGGCATTGGGTAAATGCTCCCATTCCAGATGAGAGAAATTGGCCAAAACAAAGGGGCTACAGCCCCGATACAAGTACAAAATCCAGTGGGGCAGTCATAAAATCTTAAAGCTCCAAAATAATTTCCTTTGACTTCATGTCTCACATCCAGGCCATGCTGATGCAAGGGGTGGGCTCCCAAGGCCTTGGGTAGCTCGGCCCCTGTGGCTTTGCAGGGTTCAGCCCCCATGGCTGCTCTCATGGTCTGGCATTGAGTGTCTGTGGCTTTTCCAGGCACATAGTGCAAGCTGTAAGTGAATCTATTCTGAGGTCTGGAGGACAGTGGCCCTCTTCTCACAATTCCACTAGGCAGTGCCCCAGTGGGGACAATGTGTGTGGGGATCTAAACTCACATTTCCTTCCTGCACTTCCCTAGCAGAAGTTATCTGTCAGTGCTCTGCCCCTATAGCAGACTTCTGCCTTGACATCCAGGCATTTCCATACATCCTCTGAAATCTAGGTAGAGGTTCCCAAAGCTCAACTCTTGTCTTCTGCGCACCTTCAGGCCCAATACCACATGGAAGCCACCAAGGCTTGAGTTTTGCATCCTCTGAAGCAATGGCCTGAGCTGTACCTTGGCCCCCTTTTAGCCACAGCTAGAGCTGGAGGGGCTGGGACACAGTGCTACTCAGCCTAGACTTCATTGTTCACATCTTTATCTGCATTTTGGTCAAGACCATTCAACAAGTTTCTAGGAAGTCCCAAACTTTATCACATCTTCCTGTCTTCTTCTGAGCCCTCCAAACTGTTCCAACCTCTGCCTGTTACTCAGTTTCAAAGTTGCTTCTACATTTTAAGGTTATCTTTATAGCAGTGCCCCACTACCTTGGTATTAATTCTCTATATTAATTCATTTTTACACTTCTATAAAGAAATGCCTATGACTGGGTAATTTATAAAGGAAAAAAGTTTTAATTGACTCACAGTTCCATAGGCTTAACAGGAAGCATGGCTCAGAGGCCTCAGGAAACTTACACTCATGGCAGAAAGTGAAGGGGAAGCAAAGCACATCTTACATGACATATGACATAAGGGGAGAGAGAGGAGAGAACGAACAAGAAAGTGCCACACTTTAAAGCCATCAGCTCTCAAGAGAATTCACTCACTGTCATGAGGACAGCATGGGGGAAACTGCCCCTATGATCTAATTGCCTCCCACTAGGTCCCTCTCTCAACACCTAGGGATTACAATTCGAGATGAGATTTGCGTGGGGACACACAGCCAAACTATATTAGTTGCCATCAGTGCCATTAATTGGAGATGATTTCCAGAATGTTTGTTGTCAGGATACACTGACCAGGACTCTCTCCACAGCTGAACTAAATCTAAACATTTTCTAGCCATAATCTCACAGTGCCATTTCACTCCCCCTGAAAACACCACTGCTAACTTGTTGAAAGTTCTGCCTGATAAAATGGCAGCATTCTTAAGGAGATGGAGGTAGACCCCTTATTAGTCCCATGATCTTCCCTATAACCTGTGTCAGAAGTGCTGAAGGAGGTTCTCCTGTGTCAGCAGCAGCATTACCATACACACAAGGGTAATGTGGGATTCCTTGTCATCCCTTTCCCTTTACTTTTAAATGCTGGTCACCTCCCTAACACATGTGTACATCCAATCAATAAAACCTTAATCCTGTCACTTTACTGCATGTATATTATGTGCTTATTACTAAACTATGTGCTGGGGATAAAGTGGCAACCAAATCTGTACCAGCCCCTACCCCAATGGAGTCCACAGTCTAATGTAAGGAGCAGCTTTTAAACAGATGATTAAACAAATCACCCTATACCTAAACATATGCAAAAAACTGGTAAGAGCTATGGAGGACAAGTACAAGTTTCTAAGGCAGCATTTAACAGAAGACTCCATCCTAGTCTGGAAGTCAGAAAGGTTTCAACAACAACAAAATGACATTTGAGGTAAGATTCGAAAGATGAGTGTGGGGAAGAACTTTCCAGACAGAAAACCCAAATGTGGGAAGACTCTGAGGCAGGTTGAAATATTGCGTATTCCAGGATCAAGAATAAGGTCATCCTTGCTGAAGTCCAGAGAGAAATAAGGCTAGAGGTGGGGAATCTGAATGGATTAATGATAGATTCCAGGCTGCGTGGAGCCTTCCAATCCTAAAATCCTTTACATCTGCTATTCACACCCACCCCCGGCTTTAACTTCCTATTTGGATTGGATAAATCCTAGTCACCTTCAGATCTCAACTTTAGCTGGGAAGACTTCCCTGATGCACACATTAAACATACTCCTTCAGCTGTTCCTCCTGATTTTTATTTCCTCCCTCAAAACAATCACCTCGTGTAATTTCAATTATTCATTCACATCTGCCTTCCACCAGATTCTGAGCTCCATCAGAGCCGGGTGTGAATCTGTCTTTTTCACTGCTTTCTACAGAACTTAGCACAGTGCCAGGAACAAAACCGAATATGTTGAAAGAATAAGTGTCTTGCCGCGTGCAAACTGTCCCTGATATTGCATTTCTTGTTTCAAGCTAAACTGAAAGAACAGTCAAACTGGGATGTTTGTCACAAGAAATACATTGACAACTCTGTAAGAAAAAAAGAAAAGGTGTTTCTGCCTTAATCACACATTATCAAACTAGGTATCATGTTACTTATTCAAATAACAGCTTCTCTGGATAAAATTCTGAAGCCCGAAGCCCGTGTCAAAACAGAAGCAACAGAGCCAAGCATCTGCTCTCTCTTCTGGCTCACCAGCTTCATTGCCCATGGAGGACTGACCTCCTCCATCAACACCTCAGGTCTTATGGTTAAAAAGCTCTGGAAAGTTGTTGACCTTGTTGCCTATTGATCAAGAGGTATCTCTGGCTGTGACATGGGATATACCATGGTCCTAGTTTGGGTTCCCTGAAGGACAAATTTGACATGGGTTTAAGAGCAAGAAGTTTATTTGGGAGATAATCCTAGGAAACACCATGAGAAAGTAGGGAAATAAGGCAGGGAAATAAAGCAAGCCAAGAAAATATGTGATAAAGCGCAGTTACTGCTGTGAGCTCAACCCCACTGAGGATTCACTGAGAAACTGTGTGGGACTCGTCTTGGAGCTGCCCCGGTGTTGGGCAAAGAAGCTGAGGTAGTTGCCACCCAGAAGGTAGTGGTAGTTACCACCTTGTTGAGGTAGTTACCACCAAAGAAGCTGAGGTAGTTACCACCCAGACTCATTTGTGGGTGGTCATTCCTTAGCATTTCTACCCTGCCTCTGTGATGAAAAAAACAAATTCTTTTTCCTCTGCTCTCTAACCACAACAATCAACATAGAAGACTGCTGTGGCCCAATGCATGGAGATTTCTTCCTACCAACAGCAAGCGATCAATTCTGTAGCAGACACCAGCTGGGCATCCTCCAATTTAGTTCTGACTCTGCCTACCTGGAGATGGCAGTGGATCCCATAGTTGAGGGCTCAGTCCCACAAGGCTGCCCCTACCTATACACACAAGCTCCAGGTTGTTTTACCTGTGCTTCTGACCAACCCAGTATAAATCAGAGACCCCATGACCTCCTCAGGTTCAATTCATTTGCTAGAGCAACTAACAGCACTCAGGGAACGCACACTGGTGTTCACTTTATTATAAAGAATATTACAAGAATACAGATGAAGGGTGCATAGGATGAGGTATGGGAGAAGCAGTGCAGGGCTTCCATACCCTCTCGTGGCGGGCCACCCTTCAGGAACCTCCAGGTGCTCAGCTATCTGGAAACTCCCTGAACCCAGTCCTTTTGGGTTGTTATGGAAACTTCATTGCATAGGCATGATTGATCAAATCATTGGCCATTGGTAATCAACTTACCCTTCAGCTCCTCTCCCCTCCATGCAGGTTGCTGGGGAGGTTGAATGTCTCAACCCTCTGATCCTGCCTTGGTCTTTCCTGTGACCAGACCCATTTTGAAGCCACCTAGGGGGCTGCTAGCCATCAATCAACTCATTGGCATACTAAAAAACACTTATCGCTACAGAGAACCCAAGTATTTTAGAATATGCTTACCAGGAGACTGGGATGAAGACCAAATATACATTTCACAATATCACACTTTCCTTCTACACTCCAAGTACCTCCATGTGCTAAAAGTGCCCTCAGCCAACAAGTCTTGAGCTGAGGCACCAAGATAGTGATGCCCATAAAATACTTTAGAATTCTTCCTTTTAAGATAGAATTCTAAAACTCAGTTGGCATGTTCTCTTCAAGGTGATTTTCCCAATACTCTGGTTATAATTACTTAGTGTCTGACTATGTTTGTATTTCTCACTGTGTACAGATCACCAGCTTGCCTGAGTCCAGTGAGATAGAACACCCATACTAAGTTATGTGAAGCAGACTTATTACTTACAGACAGGCAGCAAGGGGCAACAGAAGACGAGGTTTCATGACAAGCTGGTCTGCAAGGCTCAGGAAATCTACCTGCAGTGAATGGAGTCTCATCTGTGCATGTCCTGCTCACACTGCAGTAGAGAACCCCAGAAATCAGTGTGCCCTGGGTTTTATGCTTCAGGGGTTACATGATATGCTGGACTAAGGCACTGAAGGTCATCCTATTTCTAGAAGAGATTGGGTGAGGGCCTGGGCTTTTCTAGCTCCTCCCTATCTGAGGGTATTGCATTCCTAGCATACTGTAAAGGTATTCTTGAAAATTACAGGTAAGAAAGAGGGGAGAATTGGGCTGATCCAAAGCTATCCGAAAAACAGTCCTGCGGGAGGTCATGGGGATTTTTCTTTTCTTTCTTTTTTTTTTTCTTTTGAGACAGAGTCTCACTTTGTCACCCAGGCTGGAATGCTGTGGCACCATCACGGCTCACTCCCCGCTCCACCTCCAATGTTCAAGCAATCCTCCCACCACAGTCTCCCAAGTAGCTGGGACTACAGGCACATGCCACCACTGTCTCATTTCTGTATCTTTAGTAGAGATGGGATTTTGCCAGGTTGTCCAGGCTTGTTTCAAACTTCTGGATTTAAGGGATCCACTAGCCTCAGCCTCCCAAAATGCTGGGATTACAGGCTTGAGCCACCGCCCTTGGCAGGGGTTTTCTGATAATCTGTCAATGAAGTCGTTCCAAACTCCACCAACCCCGCAAAATATGTGTTTTTTCCCCCATTTTTATACATTTGCCCCATTTACTTATAGCTTCATTTCCACATATAATACCTTGAGCTATTATGTGTCATAATTCTTAAGTAATCAAAATGTTTTTAGTACTTTGGGATTATTAACCAGATCTGTTGAAAATTTCTAGTAATTAATGTTATACTCTCCATTATTCTTGGTACAGACTCTTCTGTCCATTTTCGTGCAGAGAGCCTTCTTTATTGTGGGTTAAGGAAGGAAACTAGCCCCTGAGCTCCAATAATTCTATCAATGCTTCTCAAGTGTCAGGTAAGTCACATTGCTGTCACATTTTCTGTGTCAGAAATTAACCAATGTTCAATGGCCTTGAAAAAGAATGAGATTATTGACTTCACCGTTGATTTAAGCAACAGGGGAAGTAAATGAAGAATGAAGTAATTATGTCTTTAATCTCTTCTGTAGGCCTGGAAGACTTACTCCAGGGTGAAATATCAGGCAGGAATTCTTTATTTCCAAGTTTTGAGATTTCCCAATCTAGAGACTTTAAAAATATCAGTAACAGAATTTTTCTAAACACTTTACCACATAGGCTTCCCCATAATTTGTAACATATAGTTGAAAAACATCTCACTTTGTAAAAAGCAGGTACAGAGGATGCACCAAGGTGCCTTCCAGGCCAGGCGTGGTGGCTCACACCTGTAATCCCAGCACTTTGAGAGGCCAAGCCAGGAGGAGCAATTGACCTCAGGAATTCGAGACCAGCCTGGTCAATATAGTGAAACCCCATCTCTACAAAAAATACCAAAATTAGCAGAGCGTGGTGGTTGCATGCCTGTGATCCCAGCTATTCAGGAAGCTGACGCAGGAAAATCGCTTGAACCTGGGAGGTGGAGGCTGCAGTGAACCGAGATCGTGCCACTGCACTCCAGCCTGGGCAACAGAGCAAAACCCTGTCTTTAAACAAAACATAACAGCAACAACAACAAAAAGAAGCAGGCTCAGCTCAGCATTCCTCAATCTGAGCGCTGTGGGACCCAAGATGTCCTTCCCCCTCTTTCCTGGTCTTTTAAGTAGATGGTAAACACTGCCTACAGCAATCTTGACCTGGAGACTCACAGTCCACAGTGATCTGTTAAATGTCATCTCTATCCTCTCCACTCTCCAATGGCTTCTTAAAGCACCTCGAATGAAATACAAAACCCTTATTGTAACCCCTGTGCATGGGCCCCTTCTCCCCAGGCACACAGACCTCCCTGCTATTCTTCCTACAGGCCCACCCATGCCCAGGCCTCAGGTCTTTACCAGCACTTGCTGCCCCTCTGTCAGGACCACTCTTCCTCTCCTCCAGGCTCCTCTCCTCTACCAATCCCTTCCTGCAATTCAATCACAAGTCATTTCCTCACGGTTGCCGTCCCTGAAAAGCCTATATTTAGAAGCATCTCCCTTTCCTTTCCAATCTCCAATCCTTACTTTTCTTCACTGCACTTACGGCTTCCTGGCATGCTTTAGATTATTTACGTGTTTATTGGTGGTTTCCCCAAAAGAGTAGAAGAGCCATAAGGAGAGGTTCTATGCTCAGTGCCTACAAAAGTGCCTGACAGTAGTAGGTATTCAGTAAATATTTGTTGAATTAATTAAAATGAATGAAAGAATGAATGAAGAAACTGGCTTTCATTGGGCAAGGTGCTGTCCACTATTCATGATATAGGAGTTAAAAAAAATATTTAGGCAGATAATGAACGTAAAGAAGTCCTCAATAAAGTCCTTTTAATGAAAAGCATCCCGAAAATCATTTCTTTTCTAACAAAAGGCAGCCTGAAAAATCAAGCTGCAAGCATAGATATGCAAACTAGAGGCTTGCATAGGTAAATACCGCAGCTGTGCCAATAGGAAAAGGCTACCTGGGGGCCAGGCATGTTCAACCTGGTGGCTCCATCTTTCCTTTTCTTTGTCAACCATGTGCACAGTGAGGAACAGACAACATGGCACTGGCCAGGTAGGGAACCCTTCTGCATAATAAAAGATTAGGGTGGGATGGCCAGCTTCTACACACACTATGCAAACATCACACCTTGTCCCGCCAATCTCTCAGGCCCTCTGTAAATCAGATACGGCCTCCTCAAGCTCCTCTATAAAACCCCATGCATTTCATTACAAAATCAGAAGTCCCACTTGGCAGCCCCTCTCTCTGAGAGCTATTCACTTTTCTCTTTATTTTGCCTATTAAACCTACACTCTTAAAGCCACTTCTTGTGTGTCCACATCCTTCATTTCCTGGTGTGAGACGACAAACTTCAGGTGTTTATCCCAAATGACAACTGTTTCACTTAAATATTTTCACTACCCTTGACAGGAAGGATATTGAGTATGTTCTCCAGAGAGAGGTCATAGTCAAGGCTGCTTATGTGATGGCTAACAGCAGAGGAAGGGGTCATCCTGTAAACTGTGACTCAGCTACCTCATAACCCTGGGTACCCAATGACGTTCCTCCCAAGGTCTTTTCCCTCGACATACTTGGGTTTAGTTAGGTGTTGCCAGGCGGCCTGTAGCCCCCAGACTGGCATGCTTGGGGATGGCCAGCTTTTTCCTGGGTGTAGCATGTGGCCATTGACTCTGATCTTCCTGACTCTGGCAAGCTCTGAATCTTCCATTTTCCTACCCACTACCCAGCCAAAGGAATCTCTTTATAGATTGGAGAAAAGCTCTCCTAGTGTTTCTGGCCATGATTCTTTGGCTAGCTACAATCAGGAATTCTGTCCTTTTTATCTCACTGTGAAAACCATCAAAATGCTCCTAAGTGCTTAGGCTTCTGGAAGATAAAAGTTGGAAAGGGAAGTATTTTACTTCCAAACTTCAGTTTTCTTCTCTGTCAAGTGCATGAAATGAGCTGAGCATAGAGCAAACTCTTTGATGAACTGGGGTGAAGGGAAGGAGGGAAGCAAAGAGTCAGTACAGTGAGAAGAAAAGAAAGATAGATTCATAACTTGGTGAAATGTTCACCCGTCTCCCAATAAACTATAGCCAGAACAAAAATTACTTGGTGCATGGCTCTGAGTTTCTAAAGAAAAGGAAGAATGAACTCACTTTTGACTAAGTGTTTGAACACTAAGCTTAGCGTCAAATATTGAAGCTTTTTGGTTCCAGATAACCATTTTCTTAGAAAAACATTTTCCTATAGTTATATAGCTTTCTAGAAAATTGCCTCTTATTTTTGACATATTAGCTTTGTAAAGTATTACTTGAAAAAAAGAAAATTTTTGAAAAAAGTAAACACTCTAGAATACTAAACCTTTTTGGTTTTATTGTTTTAAATCTTCAGGGTGTACTGTTTCTGTTATTGGTTTGTTCATTTGTTTCTTACTATACTCTTAGGGATACCTTAAAAGCTGATATGGTAGCACCAGCTGTTGTTGATAAAAATTCTAGTTTAATCCAACCACTTTAAAATATACCTAACTTAAAAAAATAAACAAAGAACAAAAATCTCTTGGAATTTTTAGTTATAAAGAGATAAATAAAGGATACATAGCAAAGTATATGCAGTATCTACCCTATGTCTTTATGAATGTTTAGGAAATTTATTTGTTCATTATCATTGGTAACCACATTTAAATGAAGAATAAGACTCAAAATACAAATTAGTTAAAAAAATTATTTGCTTCAAGAAGGATGATGGCTTTGTAGCCACTTAGGTTTGGGGATTCACTAAGATGAGAGGCATTGATAATTTTCCCATTTCTCTGCCTCTGTGTTCAGCCTAGGTTATCTTAAATCTACCAAACATTGTACTTCGGATGCCTTCGTATTTTATAGCTGCCAAGACAGCTACAAAAGAACACTTTGTTAAATTTAAACTGTAGTTGCCTTTTTTTTTAATTTTCTGAAGAATTTGGTAACTATAATGTGCTTATTTCTGGGTTTTGATTTTATTCTGTCATGCTTTGGATTAAAATTCCTAAGTAACAGATAACAAAGATCTCTTCAAAAAGATAAAGGTGGCTTCTAGAACAATCAGCCTTGTTTTGTCAAGTGGGGTGGTGGGGGGGCTGAGTAGAAAGGAGACCTGTGGTGATTTGGTGGGCTCTGAGCTGGGGAGATGGATTTCATAGAAAGAACCTGAAGACCTGTGTATCAGTGCAAACATCTTCGGCTCAAGGGTTGGCTTGACTCTTTCAGAAAATGATTTGTGATCTCATTTGAAATTGTTGTTTATGATCCCAACACCTAGTCCAATTCATTCTGGCTGATAACATAAATGATTGTGTCCTGTAGATAGGAAAATCCAGCAGTTGGAATTAGCTGCAGAGCTATAACATATCATTGGCTTTATTAATCAAATCCACAGACAGTCGTTTTCAGGTTAAAGCTTCGCTTGTATACTTGCTACCTACCACAGTTGGAAGAAGAACCTAGAAAAACACTACACCTGAATGTTGCAGTTGTTCAACAAATGTACATTTTATTCCCCCATCAAAGTTTATAAATTAGTGAATTATGGAGAAAATGAGTCTAGTTAAAAGAAAACCAGTTAAACAAACAAACAAAAAAACTATGGACAAATTAAAGTTTTCAGAGTTTAATTGAGCAAAGAGCAATTTGAGAATCAGCCAGCCACCTGAACCAGAATAGGTTCAGAGTGACTCTCGGGTTGTCACATGGTCAGATAATATTTATGAGCAGAAACAGGGAAGTGACATACAGAAAACAGAAGTGAGGTACAGAAACAGCTGGATTGGTTACAGCTCAGCATTTGCTTTAATGGAACACATTTTGACCAGTTGGTGATTGGCCGAAACTTTGTGATTACTGCAGGAGAAGGTTACTGCTGTTTACAGACCCTATGCAATTATATAATCATAACCTAACTGGTTGTAATTCACTATGTATGGAGAAATCTTTAGACTGAACTTAAAATACGAAAGGAAGCAGCTTTAAGCTAAACTTAAGTTTAATTAACAATTCCTCTCAATTTGAGAGGTTAACTAAAACTTGAGTCATTGATGCTACCCTGTCACCATCATAAATGGGCTTGTTTTGTCTGAAATCCCCCTGGGAAATAGCAGAATAGTGGGTTTTGTAAGGTGAGGAAAAGGAAACAATATATTTTTTTTAAAAAATGGTTACTTCAGATTACGTTTTTGTAAGGGTTAGAGCAGAGGGGACTTTCTTATTATGCTGGAATCTTCTGTTTTCAGGGAAAAGCTACTGGTCTGTGTTGAGATCAATCTACTTCTTTACGGTCTCAGTTTGACTATGCAGCATTTAGCATTGATTACTCCAATTTGGTTTGGTCTGGTCTGTTGGGGCTGAGTGCTAGAGTTCAGTCCAGAATAACGGATTCCCGTAATTTTGTCTAACAATTCACACCTCTTGGTCAGGTTCTCACCTGGATTAGAATGTGGCCAAAACTTAAGGCTTTAACATTACTTCCAGTTACCATCGTTTTGCATTTTCAGTCTTAGCACATCCTACCTAAGTTACAGTGTTCTCACGGTTCATTCATTTCTGAGTTTCTGTTGTTCCAGTGAGAGAGAGACCATTTGACAAGCTATGAATGACTGCATAGAAACATTTAATACCTTTGAGAAAACACACTGCACTAGGGAGACTATTATGATTATCAGGGGGATAATACCACGAGTTTGGAGCATGTTCCTTAGCCAGGGTACCTATGAACCAAACCAACTAAAACCAAATACATGAAAAGATAAGTCGCATGAAGAGTCTACTCATTTTAATTAAGCAGGGTATTTGTTAATCCCTTGCAACTCATTGTCTGTAACATCCACTGCATTCATTCATGTGCAACAAAATGTTTTAGCAGCTGCGGGTTCTTCCTTGTTCAACCAGTAGGTAATCAAGAGCAATTCTATTATCTAGCACAACTTTAACTAAATAACTTAAAGAAGTTGTACAACAATAGCTTTTGCAGTAGAATATTTTATAGAGCCTTTTATGAGGGATTTCTAATCATTGCTTCATAGATATTTACAACAAATCATAGAAAAAGAACCCTAACGAATGATGATCATCCAGAATTGTGAAAGCTCCCTGGTGATATTCTCTTTAACCTATGATGTAGGTTAAGAGTAGACCAATGCTCTGTTTCTGTCTGTGGAGCAACAAAAATACCATTAACATTCCTAGACCACCATGGGACCTTCTTCTTCCATCTATCAAAGCATAAAGTTGCTCATATGTAAGATTGGCTGCAAAGTCCTCCACAAATAAAATTATACCCCATAGGTGCACACAATATTGGCTGCAAAGTCCTCCACAAATAAAATTATACCCCATAGGTATACACCATACCTTTTTCCAGTTCCATTGTTCACAGAGGCATAGGCAGGGAAAAAATTTAAGATAGGTAAAAGGTTTATGATGGCAGAGAAATCTTGATCCATGATCCTGGGAAAGCTGTTCATGTCTAGGGTGCCATCTGCTTCTGGAAAGAAACTTCTCTGGTTAGCTTGACCTTAAGGTCTTAAATGGCTATATAGTTCTAAGAGTCTGGAGGGCCCCTTTTGAGTTGCAAGATTATGGACCCTTGCAATGTGTGTGGCAAGGACAGTCTTTCTTTGATGTCATTTCCAGAAGACTCAGTTTACGGGTTCTAGAATATGAAAGATTTGATTATCCTCAGTCACTGGATGATGGAAAGCTTGTTTTACTTGGTGAAAAATACATTCCCACATAATGCATTAAAGCATTGCAGCATTTAGTCATATCAGAGTTTAGGAGAGGAAGATACATGAGGTTCTATTATTAGTGTTATAAGCCTTCAAGTGACCATTTCATAAAGAACCAACTGATGTTTTCCATTGGAAGTGGATCTGATTGTATTCAGTTAGCTTTATCAAATGCTATTGTATCTATAAAATCTTATTTAGATGTTTTACAACTTGTCAAGTGAAACGAGTGCTTCTATTGCTGGAGGTCGCTCCATGAGGGAAAAACACATTTTCTAAAAACCGTTTGTCTTTTAGGGGAATGTTATAGCATTCACCTTTTTAAATAGATGGGAAAGCTTCTACACAACTAGAAAATATGCATTGAAAACGACAATTGAATGAAATCCCTTTATAAATGTTAAAATGGGCCATCAGGTGGCAGAGATATATCTGAAATTTTGATTGTCTTCCCAGGATTATGGATTTGACAAACCAAACATTAGTCATAAACCATATGATATATAAAATATATTATATATGATATATAAATATATGATATATAAAATATNTAAAATATATTATATATGATATATAAATATATGATATATAAAATAGATATGATATATACAATAGATATGATAAATACAATAGATATGATATATAAAATATATATTATATATTATATATAAAATAGTTAAAACTGGATTTCTATCCTCTCAAATATCCATTTTGTTCCTCCAATTCAGGTGTATAGCACTGTTTATTAAATGGGTTAACTTAGGTAATTTGACTTGGACCATGGAGCTTATTCAAATTGCGTATCTTAATTTCAGTACTGGCTGATTTAGCATAAAAATCTAGTAAAGTATGTCCTTGAGGTTCAATTAATTATTAATTATTGTCTTGATTGGGTTAGCAGTTTTATAAGCCAGTAAATCTCTTTATTAGTGTTATGGAAATACCCATTTGGAAATACTTACTCAAATAATATGATTCTAAAGTTATCAGAAGCCTGTATTCAAGAGTGCTTATCAGGTTTCTTTCCATCCTTTCCATGAAAATCCTTGAATACATAACACTCTAGGATTTCACTTGCTTATGAAAATCTAGTAAATACATCAGAAGTTAGAAAATGCATCAGATTTAAGCAATTAACTGTGAATGAGACTTAAAATCGTCATTTTTAAAGACCCAGTTGAAAAAAATATTTGGTTATTTTTGTGGCCTACAACAATTTAATGTAAGAACCATAATTATCGCTGATCATATATACCAAGATATATCAGAATTTTAGAAATCTCATACAATTTTGGAATACATATTAATAACATATCCAAAAAATATAACTCAAAGTTAAAAATAATTTCTTATTTGACAATGCTTCCCATATAATTTAACATATGAAATAAGCCTATTTAGTGTCACCCTTTTGGACACTTCAGGGGTCCTTTGTAATACCTCAAAGTTAGTTTGAGGTCAAAAAGACATCATTTTACAATTTGAAGTTTGATTTTCGGAAGCTTGTCAAATATGTGAAAGGTTTAAAGCAATCAGAATAGGAACACAGATTACTGTAAAAATAACAAGCATTTATTTAGCCAAAGTGATAATTAAAAGGGTTTAGAAACAAACAAAGGAAACTTTACTCTTCTAGAGGAGATTCAATTTTTCAAACAAGACAGCATGAAAGAGAATTTGTCTATCCTTCTCTCCATTCTCTCTCTCTCTCTCTGCAGTCTACACAAAGGGTGAAAAGAATATTTTACTCTCTCTATTAATACTATGTAAAATTCTTCTTCAAAAGAGAAAAACAAATTTTACTTTTGTATCTGTGTATTGTCAATACTAAATCAAATAAATCCTTATGAATAAATCCATCCAATCTCAGCCAGCTTTTGACCATACAAGTTAAGATTTCCATAAACCTTTTATAACCTCTTACAACAATTTTTTCTATTTGTTCTTTTCCCAACTTTTTATATCTATTTAGTTTTATTTATGTCATCTTCTCTTCATTTTGAAACATCTTTAAATAACCTCTCAACTAAACAAAATAACTTTTCCTATAACAAAAACCACATCTTTTATATTTTTACATGAAAAACATTTTATAATTTTTAAGAAAAAGATATTTCCTCAATTTCTAAATTAACAGATTTAGTAAATATTTATTTATTAATAAATATTTAATATATCAATATATTTATAATAAATAGTATGTATTATAAATAATACATAATGCATTTAGCAAAGTTTTTCTATGCCATATAAAAATAATATGCTGAAGTATATAAACTTAAAGTTACTTTTATGTTTAATAATTAATATTTTGATATCGTAACTTAAGGTATTTTATGATTATATACTACTTAATTTAAAATAGCATGACCTTAGTATTTTGGGTTATTAAAAAATTTTTGAAACTCTGATATAGGTGCCCTCCCTAATGTCTTCCCCAGTTGTGGGTACCAAATACCCACGTGGTGCCCAGGATGACTACGAAAAGCAGAGGTCATCTGGATCCTTACATATAGCTCAGGATAGAAGACAGAACTGTGAAGACAGTGCCTGTAGGATCTAAACCCCCCCAGAATGGCCAAAAGGCAAAGCTGGGCCAGGAAGGATACGGCCATATTGGGCTTGTCTCTGACTTGCAGCTGATGTCACAGGTGCTGTGGCCACACATGTCCCTAGGCCTCACCATAGCCATCTGCCTAGATTTCAGAATCTAAAGTCTCAAAACCAAAGGCATAACATCATAAACAAGACGAGCATAAAAAATATTACAGAAGGAGCAGTTTTATACCCTTAAAACATCTATCAGAGACAATATAAACCTGTTGGATCAGTAAATCCAGGCAAAAATGTCTGCATTATATTTAAAAGTAACAATTTTGAAGACATTCCTATTTTATTTTACCAACAATTTTAAAGCTAGCTTTATTTACCAAATATCATTTTAGATCACATAGAAATATCATATACATATAACACATATAAACATACAGACATACAGACAAAAGAAAACCTTACAGCTTTCGTGATGATTTTTCAGTTGTCAGCTTTCAAATTGTTTTTCTTTTCCCCATTTACACTATCACTCTTGAATTTCCTGTTTCATTGCCCTAAGCAATTGTTAGCTGAGCAACCCTAAATTTGCACTTCTAAACAAATAAGTCTTAGGTAAAACAAGGTAGAAAATCTATTATCTCAAAGACACAGAGCTGAAACTTCAGGCCTAAATATTTTATCATTATTTGCTCAAATTAAGAAAGGAGGGTGTAGGTAAAAGCCCAGTTAAGAAAAGATGGTCAGAAAACACATGTTAAGCAAAGATAAGACTCGTTATGTAAATTTAAATCAATAGTAAGAGTTTCTAGGGGTTCAGTTCTCCCTCTCTTCAGGATGCACAAAGGCAAACACCCTTATGAATGGAGGTTTTCTTTATACATAAATTTATTTTATGAAAGCCAACTAAATGCCAGAAAGTGGTATTGTGGAGACTGACTGAATTCAACAGGCAGTCTTCTTAACTCCTGTTGCTTAGAAAAATTTACTGAGTTTAGGGCAAAGCCCATTAAGCAACAGGGCAAAAAAAGCATCCTCTATGCATGGACTCAGCATAGATAGTTATGAAAAAATAAGCAAGCCTACCTTGCTTGAGGGGCTATATTTTATAAACATTTATTTTGCATTCTTCTAGCCTCTAGAGTGGTATAGTAACTAACACAAAAACTAACAGAATTAATTTTTCTTATCGATTAGTTGTTTCAGCTTTTTATCTTCCTTTCATAAAAAGCTTTTCAAGAGTGGCAACAAAAATATTGTAATTTTTTTTAGAAACTTCTGCATATCAATAGATATATCTGAGTTAAACTAATTTGGGAGCCCTTATCCATAAAAGTACTTTTTAAAGTGCACTGTTGTTCATTTGGAATGTTTTGCTGTACTTTTAAATTATCTTTAGTAGGATTTTACCAGTTCTGCAAACATTCGGTGTTTCTGGAGCCCAGTACAGGTAGATGTAGCCAAAAGGTATAATGCTCAGTTATTCACAAATTAAGGATCCCATTCTTACATCACATCTTAGCTTTGGCTCTCAGATCTCCTTGATCAACTTAGCCAATAATTTTTCCCTTCCTAAGCACACAAGAGAAAGAAACAAAGGGGATAAAATACAAACATTTCTGCAAACTTTTGACATCTAGAGTTTGCACCTTTCACAGTATTGCCATTTACTGTCAGTTTCCTTCTGACCCAATCAGGCATCTTAGTGTGCAATTGGATACAGCATGGCTAATTATCAGATCCAATCTGATCCTGGGCCCAGGCTACTTTCTGTCACAACTTCTGAACCCAGTTCAAATCAAAAGTTTTCTCAAACAAATTCAGATAGCTCAAAGCACAAATTCATGGAGCTTTGGAATCCAAGAGGGGAACCTAGTTGCTGTGAGAAAGCAATGGGCACAATGGGCCTGGCAGTTATCTCACTTGGTCATGAGGTGCTTCAGGGGTCACTGGAAATGCTACTTCATATTCCACTTCTGAAGCCATCTGTAAAAGAAAAAGTAAAGACAAATTAAGTTTAACAGAGTTTAACTGAGCAAAGAATAATTCATGAATCAAGCAGCCCCCTCAACTAGAAGAGGTTCAGGGTGATTCTGGGATTTCCACAGGGTCAGATCATATTTATGAACAGAAAATGGAAAGTGATGTACAGAAAATGAAAGTGAAGCATGGAAGTGAGGTACAGAAACATTCGGATTGGGTACAGCTCAATGCTTGCCTCATTTGAACACCGTTTGAATAGTTGGTCTCCTGTGATTGTGTGATTGGCTGAGACTAGGGTACCTGTCTTTTTTTTTTTTTTTTTCTCTTTTTTGAGACAGTCTTGCTCTGTCACCCAGGCTGGAGTACAGTGGCACGATCTCTGCTGACTTCAAGCTCCGCCTCCCAGGTTCACACCATTCTCTTGCCTCAGCCTCCCGAGTAGCTAGCTGGGACTACAGACACCCGCCACCACACCCGGCTAATTTTTTTGTATTTTTAGTAGAGACGGGGTTTCACCATGTTAGCCAGCATGGTCTCCATCTCCTGACCTCGTGATCCACCCACCTTGGCCTCCCAAAGTGCTGGGATTACAGGTGTGAGGCCCTGCGCTCAGCTCAGCTACTTGTTAAAAGAGTAGGTTATAGACTGTTTATACATCGAGTTACGTTACAGTTCATTATGTATGGGGAAATCTTTAGGCTAAACTTAGAATATGTAAGCAAACTGTTTTAGGTTAAACTTAATTTTACAAGTCCCATGGATGTTCTGGAAAAAAAAAAAAAAAAAAAAGGATTCTATGGTCAGGTAAATAGATGGAATTGCTGAGTCAAAGGTCAGGCTTAGCTGTCTATTAGCATATGAGGGTTAAAAGTAAAGACCAGGGGCCAGATTATCAGGGCTCTTCTTAGCTGTAAGAACTTGGGCTATGAATTTAACCTCTCCATTTTCTTACCAGTAAGATGAGGATAATAATATCTTCTGTTTCATAGAATTAGTATATTAATACTAATTAACATACACTGCCTGGAACATAATAAGGACTAAATAAATACTTGTTAAATAAATAAGGTCTCTGAGAAATTCTTCAGAAAAAAGTTTGACGTAGAGTTTTCCTAACCTACTGCTCTCCTTTCTTCTTCCCTTGTCCCCGACAATACCTTTCACTGGGATACCTATGCTTTAAAACACTCATTAAAAAATTCACTGAAGAAAATTTATTGAAATTACTTTTCTTTATTTTTTTATTTTATGTTATTTTTTCTTTATGTATCACTATATCGGCCAGGCTGGTTTCACACTCTTGGCCTCAAGCGTTCTCCGATCGTAGCCTCCTGAGTGGCTGGGATCACATGCGTGAGCCACAATGCCCAGCTTGAATTCACTCTTAATAAAAGATTACAAAAAAAGCTTAAAAGGGATCTCCATTGTACGTTTCAATCATAACTCTAAAAGGCTCAGAAATTAAAAGAGAAAATTCCAGAATATATCAAGGAAAAAAGTTGCCAGTTAATGAAGTGCATGTAATGCTGCTGATTTTTATCCGGGTCTCACTAAGGGGAATTATAATAATAGCATTTAGCATGTGCTGAGTGTGTCTGTACACCAGACACTCACCCAGCCTATTGAGAAGCCATTTCTGAATCCTAACAGCAATTTCAAGAAGTAAATACTGTGGTTTACCCCTACTTTTTAGAGACTGAGGTTTAAAGAGTCTGTGTTTCTTGCCCAAGGTCACCTAGCTAGAAATTGGTTGCTATGGTTTGAATGTCTGCTGCAAAATTCATGCTGAAATTGAGTTACCATTGTGATAGTGTTGAGAGGTGGAAGCTTTAAGAGGTGGCTGGACCACGAGGGCTCTGCCCCATGAGTGGGATTACTACCATTGAAAAAGGGCAAGTTTGGTCCCTTTTTTCTCTTGCCCTTCTGCCTTCTGCCATGGGATAACAAAGCAAGAACTTCCTTGACATATGCTGGTTTTTTGACCTTGAACTTCACAGTCTGCAGAACTATAAGCTAATAAATTTCTGTGCAATATAAATTACCTAGTCTGTGATATTTTGTTGTAACAGCAAAAAACAAACAAAAACAAAACCTGAGACCAGAGAAGTAGGGCATTGCTATAAAAATACATAAAACTGTGGAGGCAGCTTTGGAACTGGGTAATAGGTGGAGGTTGAAACAGTTTTGAACTGAAGGCTGGAGAAAGCATCAGTTGCTATGAATGGAACGTTAAGATGATTCTAGTGCAGGCTCAGAAGACAGTATCTGTGGGGAAAGTCTGAAACTTCCTAGAGATTACTTAAGTGGTCATGATTAAGATTTTGGTGGAAATAGGGATAGAAAAGGCAATTCTAACGAGGTCTCAGCTAGAAAGAAGAGACAGGTATTGGGAACTGTAATAAAGGTCAACCTTGTTATAAAGTGACAAAGAAATTGGCTGAGTTGTGTCCTAGGACTTTATATAAGACAGAATTTAAGAACAATGAGCTAAGATATCAAGTGGAAGAAATATCAAAGCAGCAAAGCATCCAGGATGCTGTATGGCTTCTTTTAACCATACATCATAAAATGTGAGCAGAGAGAAATAATTTAAAGATGAAATTTATAATTAAAAGGGACTCATCACATAAAGATTTGGCCACGTGAGGAATAAAAAAGTCTTTTTAAAAATTCTCAGCCTGGCTATGTAAAGAATTAAAAAGTCTGTTTAGGAGAGAATATCCAGGGTACAACCAAGTGGACCTTTGATAAGATCAGTATGGATAGAAGGAAGCCAGCTGCTATGCATTAAGACAATGAAAGAATGTCCCCAACAGCATTTCCGAGATCTTTGAGGCTGTCTCTCTCATTACAGACCCAGAGAATAGCCTTGAGGCCAAGGTTTCCAGAGAGGAGCCTCGTTTCTTGCATTCTGGTGCAGTGCTCCTTGGCTGCACCAGTCATCGCTCAAGTGGACCCAGGTGCTGCTCCGGTCACCACTTCAGAAGGCACAAGTCGTGAATCTTGGTGGCATCCATGTGGTGCTAACTCTGCAGAGGTACAGAGTGCACAAGCTGTGGGGCCATGATGGTCTTCAGCTAGATTTCAAAGGATGTATCTGCCTGGGGGCCCAGGCAGAAATCTGCCACAGGGTCAGAGCTGCCACAGAGAGTCCCCACTATGGCTGTGCCCGGTGGAGCCATGGGAGTGGAGCCACCCCCAAGATCTCAGAACCGTAACACTGCCTGTGTGCAATGCCAGCCTGGGAAAACTTCAGGCATGTGACTCTCATCTGTGCAATTAGATGTGTGGGCTGAGCCCAACAAAGCCATAGGGGTGGGGCTACCTGAGGCCTCAGGAGTCCCAGCTCTGCTCCAGTATGCCCAAAGGTGAGACATCGAGTCCAGGAAGATTTTTCTGGAGCCTTAAGATTTAATGTTGTTCGCCCTGTCAGGTTCTGCACTTATAAAAAGTTACCTCATTTTTAAAATTTTCTTTACTTCTTTTTTGGAAATGAGAACGTCTGTCCTATGCCTGTCCCACAGCTGTATTTTGGAAGTACATTGCTTGTTTGCTTTCACAGGCTTGTGGCTGGAGAGCACTTTGCCTCAGAATGAATTCTGCCATGATGTGTAGGTGAGACTTTTGACTTTTCAATTGATGCTGGAACTAGTTAAGGCTTTGGGGGCCATTGGGATGAAATTCATCTATTTTGTAGGTGAGAAGGACATGAGTTTTAGAGAGCTAGAGGCCCTTTGGAATGCCATGATTTGAATATTTTTATCTCCTTCAAAATTTATGTTTAAATTTAGTTGCCATTGCAACAGCATTGAGAGGTGGGACTTTAAAAGGTGACTGCTGGGAAGACAAGTTAGGCCCTTCTTTCTGCTATGGGATGACTCAGCAAAAAATCCCTCACCAGATGCTGGTCCCCCATTCCTGAACTTTTCATCCTCCAGAACTGTGAGCCAACACGTTTCTGTTCATTATAAATTACTCAGTCTGTAGTGTTTTGTTATAGCAGCCCAAAATGAACTAAGACGCTGGTGGAACCAGAAATACAAACACAGGTTTGCAGACTCCAAGTCCCATACCAAGAAGACTGTCATCTTCAACATGCAAATTACTTTTCCCACCCCTACCCTCTTCCACCTGGGGCACTCATAGATCCCAAGCCCAAAGTTTTGTCCTAGGATCAATTGCTGTTGTAAATGGTTTGTCATGAGTTTTAACTTGTGAGAAATAAAAATAAAACCTTAAGTCACTAAACTGATTGAATGGACTCCCTCTTGGTCAAGGGGACCCCAAAGAAACCTTAAAAATGGAGTTCTTGGCCATGATGTGATGGGAGGTCAGACACATCTTAAAATGCCCATTTCTTATTAACCTTTAACCAGAATTCTTTCCTAAGGAGGAAGCAGAAACCAGCTCTGTAAAACAAGAAACAGATTACTTATTCTTATATTGTCTTTAGCCAATCAACTGATGTCGTCACCAGACACCCCCACCCTCTTCACAGTTTTGACATGACAGCTTGCCAGTTTCACAATGCATCCCTTCCTCATAAGAGACCACCCACCACAAAGCAGTTCTGTCCAGTCTATAGAGGATGCACAGCAAGAGTTTTTGTATCCTCTGCTTTACCTTTTGAGGTCCGAGGGCTGAAAACTCCACCTTTGGATTATGCCAACGCTGCCATTTTGTTTTTCATACATGAGACCCACAAAGAGGCATGAAACTCAATTGCACATGTACATGTTTCTCCTTTCATAAATATTTATGACTCCTCCTACAGCATATTGAATATGTATATAGCTAGCTAACAAATTCTCCATAAATTCCTGTCTTATTCTTTCCTCCCTCGAAGTGCTTGCTCTCAACTTTTGCTGGAGGTCACGCTTCTCAGTCTTCAGGATGGCTAGCCTACAGGCTGCAATCCTCTATGAGAACTAAAGGTCTCCTTTTCAAACTTATGAACCTCATCATTCTTCAGTTGACCCTTGCATCATATGGATAACTATATACAGTAGCTATTGTCATCCCCAGTAATAGACAACATTCTGAAACATTAGGTAATTAACATGAATATATAATCCTGCTCACCATCTTTTCCCCTCTAAGATTTCACATTTTTACACAAGTAATAAATAGAGGCGATAGGACCCAAACCTAAATGTTCTCCCTGCTAGTAAAGAGCTCTTTCTACTGCATCTTACTGCTATATCCAGAACTTTGCCAATCCCACTGAAATCTGTCTTTGTTGTTCTTTCTTATTGCTGACATTTAACAAATACCACTGGTGGGTTTGCTCTGCTTGTCTCCTAATGCTGAAATATGTTGTAGAGTTCTCAAACACTGGTGGTGTGTGCCTGCTTTGTTTCTATTTGGCCGGTCATGCTGACAGCACATGTACCAGCATGTAGAGAGACAGAATAAGATCCAGCCTTTCGATATTCATCTTGCCTCACTTTTGCACCATCCAGGCACCACCATATTCAAGAATCAGTCCAAATGGGCCTTTTTGTAAGAAACAAGGTAGCCGTTTTTAAATCTGCTATTGTTCAAAACCACTCAGTACAATGATTTTAACTAGTAAAATTCAACCCAATCAAGAACTTTTTTTCTTCTGTGTGGCAAATACAGCAGATGGGTCAAAAACAAAACAAACAACAACAACAAAAACCCAGGGTGTTCTCAGAAACACAGAGAAAAATGTACTTTTTAAAAGATAATCTATAATGTGTACATATCTAAGCACACAATCAAGTTTTTTAATTTCTCATCTATTGATATGAAACAGACCCCTATTGTCCATATTACCTTGATGTAAATATCAGTATTATTCCTATTTTTGAAAAATAGCATTCCCTTCAACCACCATTATACATGTGCCTGCATGTAGATACCACACACACAAATTATACATACGCAACATATTTCTACTGTTAAATTTAGCAAGATCAACACCAGCCTGGGAAAAGCACCATTGTCTACCAATGGTCACGAGTATGGGTAGTAACAGACAAGATATCAGGACCTCAAATCATCTTTACTTGAACTTCAGTAAGAAATGTCACTGAATGTGCCTCCTATTGGACATACAGCTGACAGTTAGAAACACCTGGTAATAAATAAATTAACATATATGCTACACATTAGTTGCATAATATCAGTATCCTATTTGTCTTCCCAAATGACTTGTGATGGTTCATTTTACATGTCAACTTGACTGTGCTAAAGGGTACCCAGATAGCTGGTAAAACATTATTTCTGGGTGTGTATGGGAGAGTATTTTCAGAAGAGTTGACAATTAGAATCAGGAGACTGAGTAAGGAAAATTGCCCTCACCAATGAGGGTGAGCATCATCCAATCCACTGAAGGCCTGAATAGAACAAAAAGGTGGAGGAAGTGAGAAGGTGTTCGTGGCATTAGCTGGGACATCCATCTTCTCCTGCCTTCAAATGCTGGCACTCCTGGTTCATAGGCTTTTGCACTTGGATTGCTATTTTTACCATTGGCTCCCCTTGTTCTCAGGTGTTCAGGCTAAGACTGGAATGACACCACTATTTTTTCTGAGCCTATAGTTTGCAGACAGCAGATGATGGGAGTTCTCAGTCTCTATAATCATGTGAGTCAACCCTACATAATAATTCTCTTTCAATCTATATATATCCTGTTGGCTTTATTTCTCTGCAGAATCCTGAGTAACACATTTACTTTAGTTTTGGGGCATTTGCCATTTTCACCTCTGTTTTAGACTTTCTTTTCCCTAAAAAGAGGAATCCAGATAAGACATTCATCATTTATTTCTTTGCTCATTTATTTATGTGACAAATGTTTATGGATCACCCACCATAGCCAGAACCTGCTGATGTTCTAGCACTGGCAAACAGGTTATATTTCCTGCCCTTGCAGAAATAGAGGAGATAAACATTGGAAAAATAAACACATAGGTAAATATTTAGAAGTAAGCATTGTGATAAGTGCTATGCAGAAAATGCATGTGGTCAAGGTGAAAATAGGGATATGACTGGGTTGGCTGCAGGGGATCAGGGAAATGATTATAAGATCAGTGTGCAACAGTCTCCTAATCTAGCATGAGATACAAGTTGTTTAACCATGTATTTCTGTTGAAAGAAGAAACAATGACAGGAAGTTGCACAGTTTTCTAACAAATGCTAGGGAAGAGCCCTAACCCACAGGTCCCTTTGAATGAAGAGGACAGAACGACTTTCTTATATTAGTCACCATGCCACACTGTGCAGTAGTGATCTGCTGGGGGTCGGCCCCTGACACAAAGGGAGCCTTGCATATGGGTGAAGCATAAATGGAGCCAATGGGCTATGACAGGACATGGCCGAGTTATCCAGGCAGTTAGAGAGGAAGTTCATGCATTAATAATTATTCATAAATAATTAATATATTAATGAATTCATAATGTAGACTTTAGATCCAGATTTGAATACTACTCTTTTGCTTTTAGTTGTGTGACCTCAGGTAAATTATTTAAATTTTATAATTGGCTTACCTATAAAATGAAGACTATAATAGCTCTTAACTGGTGGTAACCATTTTGGTGAGAAATAGATGTGTTAATATGAATTAATGTGTACAAAACAATGCACCCAGCACATAGTAGATGCACAGTAAACAATTTTAAAAGCATGTGTGCTATATATAACATAAAATATTATTTTTATATTATATCATATCATATCATATTAAAAGTATATATGTTCTTAACTGGAGCACTGTGTACTAAGCCTGCTTACTTGGTCATATTAAATAACCCACTCAGACCTGTTTAGTTGATCATATTAAATATGAAAAATATATAACAGGACCCAGAAAGCAGAGGAGCACAGAAGCTAAGACACAAATAGAGAAAAAGCAGTAATTAAAAGCCATGAGTAAGCAGAAGGCATAGAAAAGGAGAGTAAGCTCACAAAAATGTCAGCAGGGTCAGAGACCATGAGAAGCTGAGAACCAGACTGGCAGCCCTGTGTTAGCATATTAACATGATGACTTTATTCTGTAAAGTGTTTCCTTCCTTCATGGGAAGTTATGATGCTACTAGATTTTCATATGTTAAGGGCATGCTCCATCAGTCACCCTCATGACTGACAGCATGGCTTCATCATATGGAAATGACAGAGTAGCTGCCAACAGCTCTAGACTTGCATCTCCACAACGTTAAGTCCAATAGAGAAAGATAACACATCTTTCTTTCAACAGGTTCTGCAAGTGTCAAGAGATATCATCTCATTGGTTTTGATTGGGACTCTTGCCCGTCCCTCAGTCAATCACTGTGACTAGGAGAACAATAAGCCAGACTTGAGTCATGTACTGTCCCTGCAGCCAAGGCTAATATCAATAATTCTCAAATTGAATTAGCTGAGATTGGTGATAGGATGGTTCTCCAAAGAAAAAGTCAGGATAGCAGTGGACACTAGCAACAAAACAATAATCTCTACCATGGATGGTATCAGGAATACCTGGGCAAATTTGCTTTTCTTGATATAAACAGAGGGGATATAACGTGTCATCTTAACAGGTACATGGCAAAACCGGGTTCCCTCTTTATAACCTCTCAGACATGTGTAATTCACATTGGAAGATGAACACGTTGACTCTGCAGATCACCTCTACACATTCCTGCCACCACCACCAGGAAATCTACTCTTTATCTTCAACGCTGCCTTAGTTGTAAGG
The DNA here is from genome assembly GCF_003255815.1 of Theropithecus gelada. Lineage (NCBI taxonomy): Eukaryota > Metazoa > Chordata > Mammalia > Primates > Cercopithecidae > Theropithecus > Theropithecus gelada. The sequence goes on along the minus strand of NC_037677.1, from coordinate 29,444,378 downwards.
GTTTGCTTTAGAAGTGTCTGCCAAAGTGCTTTGGGTAAAGTGTTACAAAGAAAGTGACATTACACCTGAATTTTATGAAGGATAGATCTGGAACAATATTGATTTCCATCAAATGAAGAGTTCTTGTGAATATATTTAATCAGAGCGCTTATATCATCATTTCAATGAACCTTTCTTAAAGTTAAATAGTTATGTTATAAAATTCCTAGCTGCAATGAGCATGACTTTTACTGTTCAAAGGGAGAAGACATCTGAGTGTTTCAGGCTCTGAGAAGAAATATAACATAAAGGTCAGGGGTGGTGTCTCATGCCTGCAATCCCAGCACTTTGGGAGGCCCCGAATGGTGGATCGCTTGAGTTCAGGAATTCAAGGCCAACCTGTGCAACATGGTGAAACCCCATTTCTACAAAACAAACAAGCAAATAAACAACAAAAAAAATCCAGGCATGGTGGCGTATACCTGTAGTCCCAGCTACTCAGGAGGCTGAGAACTAGGAGGATCACTTGATCTTGGGAAACCAGGGCTGCAGTGAGCTAAGATCACACCACTGCACTTCAGCTTGAGTGACAGAGTGAGACCTTGTCTCAAAAAAAAAAAAAAAGTAAATAAATACATAAATAAAATAAACAGAACTACAATATAAGATCCCCTGGAAAATATTTCCTGTTACTGTTTAGGAGAGAATGCATGGAAAATTGAAATATTCAGAGTCAGAAAATTAGAGTACAGAACGCCAGGTGAAAACACTTTTTAAGAAGTAAAGAAGAAATTAAATAAAGGCATGTTAGAAAATACTCTTTCACAGTACTCCAATGTACTCTCTTATTCTCCATTAATTCCAACATTGCTTGGGAGCAAGGATCCAGCTTCTGTTTTTCAAATTCTAGAGAAGCCATCACTTCGAGCTTTTCCACCATTTCTATGTTTTTGCAGGATAGAAAGCAGTGACCATCATTTATTTACCTACATCCAAATATCAAAATACTGAACTTTAAAACTTGCATCTCTGTGCTCAAAAATATAATCGGATGTCTACTAACATTTAGGAATCTACTTATTCTATTAACAGGATAAGTTGTCTGTCCTCTTCATTTTGTCTCTATCACCAAATCAGGCACTGTTGTGATAGAATTCCCGTGCTTGTGTCCTTTGGCGTGCACAAGCTGGGGTGCAATATAGATTGTTATACCACAGCCAGAATACAAAGAATTCTAAGCCCTCCAAGGAAGAATCGGTCTTCAAATGCAATGACGGGAAAAAAAATGAAAATTCCACACACCTCTAGATCTTTTCTTACATTTTCCCTCTGGGTCTATTCTTCCTATATACCTTCTGCAAGCAAGGTGCCAACTCTTCCATTTCAGCAGCTGCTATTATCTCCAAGCTTCCTCTTTTTTTTTTTTTTCCATTTTAGAATCACATTTTATTTCCTTACGCTAACTGAAATAACACACTTCACACTTTCCACTTTGCAGCTGGGTCTGTCACATGTGTCTACTCACAGGGTTTATTTTATCTGTATCTCATCAACTTGCTCTTCACTTTCTGTTTTCTGATGAAGTACCACAGTGGGATCTGCATTCACCTTTTCCAGGTTTTCCTGCAAGGAATTAAGAGATGATTATCCAGTCCTATAAAGTCATCTTGGGAGCTTCTGTGTAATAAACAATCTAGTGTTGGTAATTTGATCGAAAGCTTTCTTAGGAAGAAATAAGAATTTTCCTTTCTCGTTTTTGAATCAGGGAAGTAGGACTGTTTCTTTTCCCTTTAATCATGAGTTTTCCGTGGATGTTTTCTATTTTCTAATATGAAAAACCAAATTTCAAAACCTTAAACTTGAATGGACTATTAAATGCCAAGACTTGCTTTAGGAGTTTCACTCACACACACACACACACACACACACACAAAAAAAAAAAAAAAAAAAAGGAAGTAGAGACTGGAAATGGGGCATAAGGGGCATAAGAAAGGGACATAAGAATGTCTGAATAGAGTAAACAGTTCACTCCGTTAAAGAGATCAAAAGAGAACTCACTGAAGTCTTGGGAGCATCATCTGCAGAATGGCTGAGGTAATGCTATAAAGCAAAGTTTAAATGTGCTGTACGTGGTTATGAAAATAAAAAGATATACACAAATCTGTGTCCTGGAATCCGGGAATCCATAATGCTACCAAAGACCACCTCTCAACCAAAGGACAGGAGAGGTAAATTGCAAATACCAAAGCATAAATGAGATTGAAAATGGCATTCCCAGCCAGGTGCAGTGGCTCATGCCTATAATTCTAGCACTTAGGGAAAACCAAGGTGGGAGAATTGCTTGAGCCCAGGAGTTTAAGACCAGCCTGGCCAACGTAGTGAGACCTTGTCTCTACAAAAAATTTAAAAATCAGCTTGGTGTGGTGGCACGTGCCTGAGGTCCCAGCTACTTGGGAGGCTGAGGTGGGAGGATCAATTGATCCCAGGAGGTTGAGGCTGCAGTGAGCTGTGGTTGTACTGCACTCCAGCCTGGAAGACAGAGCAAGACCCTGCCTCAAAAAAAAAAAAGAAAAAGAAAAGAAATGAAAATGTCACTCCCTGTATGCTTTGGGAAAAAAATTCAAAGAAATCTTAGGTAGAGTTTCCTACCCATTTCGAAAGGCTGCTTCCTCCTCACATCATCATCCCCTCAAAATGTCTAAAAATTACATGTCCTTTCTCTGCCATTTCTTTCCCTATTCATTCCTCACCCTCAGTCTGACTTCTGCCTCCAAAATACCCAATGGGTTCATCATTCTTAATCGTTCTGACCTTTTCTTTCCCCTTACCTGATACTTTTGTCCCTAACTCTGTCTTCCTGGAAACCCCTTCATCCAAATCTCAGTGGCACCAAAAGACGGGGCGCTCTCTCCTCTCGTCTCTCTTTTCTTCACTGCTTCTGCTTCATGGGCTCCATGCCCAGATCCCTTGCTCTCACGCAGCACACACCAGACTATTTCCCTCTGAAATCTCAGTCTGTTGGCCTCAATCCCGCAAAGTAAAAGCGTGCCCATATTTGTATCCAAGCTCACTGGTTTCCCCAAAGCTGCTGTTCACCCCTCCACCTGCATTCCAGAAGATACCTTTAACTTCTTTTTCCTCCTAAGCCATTTACCTCTCTGCACATTCTGACTTCCGGCACTGGCACCCAAAACTACAAAGTTATTCATATTAACCTTTTATAGTCTTTTTCTTCTCCCTTTTGACTTGTAGTCACCAAGATTTTATTTTCTGTGTTCAACAACTCTAGTAATCTCCCGGTTCTCTTCAACGCTTACAGTCTCTCTCTATTCAAGCCAGGTATATTCAACATGGAGGTTCCCTCTTCCCTTTCCTTTGTCGCCGCATGTGCAGTAAAAAAGCAGGCAACATGGTGCCGGCCAGGTAGAGACACCATTTGCATAATAAAAGATTAGGGTACAATGTCCAGCTTCTTCGCATGCTATGCAAATGGCACACCTGGTCCTACCAATCTCACGTGCCATATGTAAATCAGACATTGCCTCCTCAAGTTTGTCTATAAAACCCCACGGATTTCACCATGGAACTAGACGACCCATCAGGACTCCCTCTCTCTGCAAGAGAGAGAGCTTTTCTCTTTTTTCTCACCTATTAAACCTCCACTCTTAAACTCTCGTCTTGTGTGTCCACATCCTCAGTTTCCTTGGTGTGAGATGACGAACCTCAGGTATTTAGCCCAGACAAATGACACCACGTCATTACCAGTCAGAACCTGGAGAAGAAGGAAGCCTGTGGCTCAGGCCTATAATCCCAGCACTTTGGAGGCCAAGGCGGGCGGATCACCTGAGCTCAGGAGTTCGAGACCAGCCTGACCGACATGGAGAAACTCCGTCGCTACTAAAAATACAAAAAATTAGCCGGGCGTCATGGTGGATGCCTGTAATCCCAGCTACTTGGGAGGCTGAAGCAGGAGAATCGCTTGAACCCTGGAGGCGGAGGTTGCAGTGAGCCGAGATTGTGCCACTGCATTCCAGCCTGTGCAACAAGAGTGAAACTTCATCTCAAAAAAAAAAAAGGAAGCCTGAAGTTCAACTAGGTCAGCACCCCTGAACACGGAGTGTAGGATAAGAGGAGAGCGTGGATATGACTTGTGGGTGAGGGAACAAGCATAGGTATTTCTGGGTAGGTAATTCTAGAATTTGTATTTCTAGCTTGTTTGGCATTATGCTTTATAATTATCTCTGCATATTAAGATATTTCTTTTGTTGGATCATTTTTTTCATGTCTTGTCAACCTTATCCTATTTAAGATTAATTGGTAAAACAAATCATGGATGCTACCATGAGTTTCACTTGAACATAATGTTAAGATTTCAGAACCTGTTCTAATTTATGAAGTAACTTAAAACTAGTATATGTGTCTTTTAGGTCGTATCAGTATGTCAGCAAGAGGTTCTAACCTTTCATTTAATCACTTGGCTTAAAGAAATGTTATATGTAGGTATATTACGACAGAAATCTACGGTGAGCACTCTCTTTTCCCGGCATTCATCCCAAACCATGGACTTTTCTCTTCAGCATGAAGTAAACGAAAGTGGGGAGGAAAATCACACAGAAGGAAGAGCTGTCTCATTTGATAAATGGAGTAAATGTGAATAGAATTCCATCTATTTGACAAATGGGCCTAATTTAACTCATGTCCTATGTCTGGTGGATTTCTCCACTTGGTGAACACATTAGTGTTTGTGGATTTCTTGCCTCACTATGTAGAAAGGAATCCACAAGGTGACTCCTAGCTTTTCAGTTCAAATATTCTTAAGGTCTCATTAAGTGATGAGATATCACACACTGCCTAACAAACTGACAGATATTAAAATTATCATTCGGACATTTCAGGAGTTTGTAGGGATAAGAAGAGAGGTAGAGGGACAGGTTTAAGCCACATACCAAAGGGATCAGAATGGCATCAACTTACTCCATAACTACCCTAAAAGACAGAATAGAAAATTACCTACAAAATGTATAGGAAAATGGTTTATCACTTAGAATTCTATTTCCAGTCAAATAATTAAAAGTGTAAGTATAGGCTAGACATTTTCAGACATGCAAGTTCTCAGGAGCAGTGTATTCCCAATGGGCCATTTTTCAGGTTTTTGGAAGATATGTTCCACCAAAATGACAGTAAAAAGAGAGAGAGAGAGAATAGGAGAGAGAGAGAGAGTAGATCTTACGAACAGAGTATACAACGCAGAAAAAAGTGAAAAGAATTCCCAGGATGCTGTTGAACTAAAAGCTGTGCAGAAGGCCAAGGGTGCACCCAATCCCAATCCAGACTGGAGAAAAATAATGAACATTCCCAGAGATCAGTCTGCAGGACTGAAAAAGTAATAATAATAATAAAGGGAGCTGACTTGTGACCTGACGTGTTTGATTATGTGAGAGGCAGCTACTCTTATACAATCTATTTCAGAAAATTAAGATAAGGAGAAATTAACCAGTTTGCATAATCTGACTAGAATGACACTGATATCAAGAATGCACAAAGACTGGCAGAAAAAAAGATAATTGTAGATTATCTATGAGTATTATAAAATTTGAAAGAACATATTAATGAATAAATGTGACAAAGTATTAAACTAGCACTATCGATTGACATTTATTCCAGGAATTTAAGGTAGTTCAAAATTTAGAAAATTTGTATATGATCAGCCACAATAACAGATTAAAGAAAAAACACATAATTTAAAAAGGATTAAAAAGGCACTTAATAAAATTTGGCATTCATTAATAATTGTAAAAAACAAAAATATTTGCAATGTATATCTCATAAAGATATTGTATCTAGACTATATCAAGGAATATAATTTAATAATAACAAGCTAATCAAAAAATACATAAAATGTTTGAACTGATATTTCAGTGAAAAAATATGCAAATGGAAAATACGCTCATGAAAAGATGCTTGCAAATTAAAACCACTATGATATATCAAATTTTTTTTTTTTTTGAGACAGGGTCTCACTCTGTTGCCTAGATTGGAGTGCAATGGCATGATCTTGGCTCATCAACTTCCACCTCTCAGGCTCAAGAGATCCTCCCACCTCAACCTCCTGAGCAGCTGGGACTACAGTCAATACAGTTCTTGAATGACTAGAACTAAAAGAAAAAAAAAGGCAATACCAAATGTTAGCATGAATGAGGAAAAACTGTCATGGCTGGTGGTAACACAAAATGGTATAGCTACCTTGTCTTATTTTTAATTTAAATTTAATTTAATTTAATTTTGAGACAGAATCTCCTTCTGTTGCCAGACTGGAGTGCAGTGACGCAATCTCAGCTTACTGCAACCTCCACCTCCTGGGTTCAAGCGCTTCTCCCGCCTCAGCCTCCCAAGTAGCTGGGACTACAGGCGTGCGCTACCACACCCAGCTAATTTTTTTGTATTTTTAGTAGAGACGAGATTTCACCATGTTGACCAGGATGGTCTTGATCTCCTGACTTCGTGATCTACCCGCCTTGGCCTCCCAAAGTGCTGGGATTGCAGGCGTGAGCCACCGCGCCCAGCCTTTCTTAAAACTTTTTACTTTTATAGATTTAGGGAATACAAGTACGTTTTTATGACATGGACATATTGCATAGTGGTGAAATCTAGGTTTTCAGTGTAAACATCACCCAAATAATGAACATTGTACACAACAGGTAATTTTTCAGCCTTCTCCCTCTTCCCACCATTTGGAGTCTCCAGTGTCTACTTTTCCACCTCTATGTCCACGTGTATGGTACAGCCACTTTGAAAAAGAGTTTGGCAGCTCCTTATAAGTTAAACACACACTTACCATACGACTCATTGGTTGCATGATATTTATCCAAGAGAAATAAAAGCATGTACCCACAAAAAAGCTATATGCAATGTTTATAGCAACTTTATTAGTAATACTTACAGTAATCATGTTTTTAAAATTGTCTATATTCTATGATGCTTCGCTATCTTGGGAATTTATGGATTCAGGGAGAGACCTTCCCTTCCTGGGTTAGCTAATCCCTAGAGACAGCAAACAATTCATCCTGGGATACTACTCCACTGCCCTAAATCAACCCAAAGCCAGATACCAAGGCAAGGAGAGACCACCCCTGCGGCCTAGAGCCTGCTGAAATTCTTCACTCCAATCCTAAACCTGCTCAGCTGCTTGGCCTGTCTTTCTCATTCCTTTCTGTGGAAACTACAATCAAGACTGTGCCTCTGCCCTCTCCTCTCTGCTTCTCCCTCCTGACTGACCCAGGTGCTTTCCTGTGTGGTCCTGCCTACCATGGCATGACCCCTTCTCTTGGAAACTGTGAATAACAAAGTACCTTCCCGATGGCAGTTGTCTCCTGATCTGTTGGCTTCACCAAACCTGAAAAAAACAGTATCATTGGTACCTTTTAAGGCAGTATTCAATACTGGAAACACTCAAATGTCTGTCAATCGTTGAATAGATAAGATACTGTGGTGCATTACCACAATGGAATCCTACCCAGCCATGAAAAGGCACAAGCTACTGACAACATGCAACAAAACGATGATGCTAGGTGTAAAAAGAGCCATTGAAGGTTGGGCATGGTGGCTCACATGTATAATCCCAGCACGCTGGGAGACTGAGCTAAGGGGATTGCTTAAGTCCAGTTCAAGATCCGGCTGGGCAACAAAGTAAGACCCTGTTCCCCCGCCACACACACACACACACACACACACACACACATACATACACACACATACATTAGCCAGGCACGGTGGGTAACACCTGTAGTTCCAGTTACTTCAAAGGCTGAGGCGGGAGGATTGCTTGAGCCCAGGAGTACATGGCTGCAGTGAGCTACAATCACCTGGGCATTAGAGCGAGACTCTATCTAATTTTTTTTAAAAAGCCATTCACAAGGGGCTACATGCTCTTTGATTTCGTTTATATGATATTCTGGAAAATGCAAAACTAGTAACAGAAAGTAAGTCAAGGATTGCCAGGAGTTAGTGGGGACAAGTTTAACTGCAAAGTGCCATAAAGGGATAGTTTAGAGTGATGGAAATCTTCTATATCTTGAGTGTAGTAGTGATTATGTAGCTGCATGCATTTGTCAAACTCTGTAAAAACAGGCGAAAAGGGTGAATTTTACTAAATATAAATTGTAATGGTTTTCTATTTCTGCTGTGACAAATTAATACCAACTAAGTGACTTAAAACAACACAAATTTATTATCTTACAGTTTTATAGAAGCCTGACATCCATGTCCCTGGACTAAAATCTGAGTATTGGGAGCATTTCGTCTCTTTCTAGAGACTTTACAGGAGAATCTGCTTCCTAGTCTAAGCATGACCACCTGTATCTTTCCTTATGTTTCTCTATATTCATATCCTTTAATTACAGCCTGGAAAGCTTCTCTGATTTAAAAAACTTATGTGATTATTTGAGCCTAAAAAGATAAGCCAGAGCCGGGCGCGGTGGCTCATGACTGTAATCCCAGCACTTTGGGAGGCCGAGGTGGGTGGATCTAAAGGTCAGGAGTTTGAGACCAGCCTGGCCAATATGGTGAAACCCCGTCTCTACTAAAAATGCAAAAATTAACCGGGCATGGTGGCAGGTGCCTGTAATCCCAGCTACTCTGGAGGCTGAGACAGGAGAATCCCTTGAACCCGGGAGGTGGAGGTTGCAGTGAGCTGAGATTGCTCCACTGCACTCCAGCCTGGGTGACAGAGTGAGACTCCATCTCAAAAAATGGGAAAAAAAAAAAGAGAAAAGCCAGGATAATCTGCCCATCTTATGTTTCTTAATGTAATCACATCTGTAGTTTCTGTTTCGGTGGGCCAGGTTGAGCCTGTAATTTGCATTTTGAACAGTTTCTCAGATGATCCTGATGCCACTCATCAAGAGACCACATTTTGGGGAACACTTATGGAGACATCCAAGAGAATCTATGAGCCACTAGAAATAAGAATGTTTAGCAAGGTTGCTGAATACAAAACCTTCATAGAAAGTACATCACACACTATCTGACAGTAATGTACAATTAGAAACTGCAGGTTTACACAGCATGGCTGGTGACATTAGCTAGCACTCAGTCTTCTCTCCCTAATGAGGATACAATGGACTACAAGAGACTGAACTATATCTGCTTCTATTTCCAACAGACTTACATTCAACTTTCGCTCACACACACACACACACAGCTGGGAAAATTTTGTTAGTCTTTATCTATTTTATTTGTGTGTGTGTATATATATATATATATATATATATATATATATATATATATGTTTTTAGAGATGGGGTCTTGCTCAGTTGCCCAGGCTGGAGGTACAGTAGCATGATCAAAACTCACTGCAGCCTCCAACTATTGAGCTCAAGCGATCATCCTGTCTCAGCCTCCTGAGAGGCTAGGACTACAGGCATGTGCCACCATGTCTGACTAATTTTTATTTAAAAAAATGTTTTATAGAGACAGGGTCTTGCTATGTTGCCCAAGCTGGTCTTAAACTCCTGGTCTCAAGTGATCCTCCCTACTTGGCCTCCCAAAGTGCTTGGATTACAGGCATGAGTCACTATAACTTGCCAGTTTTTTTTTTTAAGCAGTTAATATAAAATTATAGCATGAAAATAAAAGCAACCTGAATTTAGTAACATAGCTGGAACAGTCTGCAGTAGTGGTGGCAGTGGTGAGAGAAAAGGTCTAATTTAAACAATTTTCTGAGTTGTTGGTTGTTCACTTTTCTCATGGTGATGAAAGTAGACATTTTTTCCAAGGGGACAAGAAGCTGCTGGAAGTTTGCTGTTCCCAAGGATCTGGGGATCTTTGCACTACCCCAAGATCTGAGTGAGTCGTATTAAAAATAATGTAAGTCATATTAAAAGTATGAAAAGTAATGGCAGGAACTGTAATTACTTTTGCATCAACTGAATACATTTGATAAATGTGCAATGTTCAATCCTAAGCCTGACAAAAACTGAGAAATAGGAAGCTTATGTACTCAGTGAGTAACCTGTTTGTCTCCAAGACACGTCTCAATTTGCAGACATGTGGAACTACCCTCTTTCCGCAAGCACTGGTTCCCGTGTTGAAGCTTGCTAGACATGACAATGGGTTTGACTCAATTCAAAACTTATTTTATTCGCGTAAGAATTTCATGAAGCTTCTTAACCAAGGATGCCAGAATTTCCAGGAAGGAACAGAGATTCTTAAGGCAATTTTCCCAAATGGAGCAGCATGTTGTATGAGCTGTATGAATTGTGATGTTGGTACTTATATGTACTGAGTTTCCCAGGGAGTGGGGTAATTAGTCAGACAGATTAAACCCTGGAAATTCTGATGAGAGTGCTTGACGCAGCAGTTATGGACCAGTTCTGCAAGAAAGATGGTGTCACTGTAGATGACGTCACTCTCTAGAATGAAATTCATGACTTGATACCGGATCCTGTCATTGATGCCACACTGTTCAACTCTTGGGGGAGCCGAGGAATGGAATGAAATAAGATAGAACTTATTGGACTATTCATATCACTCCAGAACCAGAATTTTCTTACGTTAGTTTTAAAATAAACGTATGTCATACCTCCTATGATGACTTGATGAGGACAGTTGTGAAAGTCTTCAAGCCAGGAAAATTTGTGACAACCTTGTTAGCTAATCAGAGCTCTAAATGTCACACCATGTTTTGTTCACCCCAGAATATTGAAGGCTTTAAATGTCTTGATTGCCAGAGTGCTATGTTCAATGATTACAATTTTGTTTTTACCAGTTTTGCAAAGCAGCAATGACAACAGAGACTTGATTAAGAAAAATGAAGAAAGAAATGCAAAAAGCGAACACAGGTAGAAGGGAGTGGCTGCTTTCTAGATGTTCATACCAGGGACCATGCTTCTATAACCATCACCTTGTTGTTGCAGAAAGCTTTAGATATAACCATAGTGCAATCATTTTGAACTGTTTGCATTATTATATGAAGGAGTTATATATCTTGCATGAATGCTCTCTTCTGTTTAGATGTTCTCCATCACTCTTGCTGTGAAATTGAAGTACGTGTAGTAAAAAACACCTTTTATGATATAAAACTTTGCAACACTTGTGAAAACAATTCAATTTAGTTTATGTGCGTATAATATTTCTCCAAGTATCATCCAAAATTTCCTGCACACAAGGCTTTTGTCCCAGTTAGGTGTTGGTCTCAGCCTAACCATCTGAGACTGTTCTGTTAAATTGCTGCCAGAATTTTACATCCAGTTGCCTCTATGTTCTAACACACATTCTTTACTGTTACTGAAGCCAATTTCTACTTTATACAGAATTTTTTGCCACTGTAATTAAAATTTTTCTTCCATGAGTCAAGCCCTCTTATGAAAATGATTTCAGCTACTCATTTTGTGTATGCTTCTTTTAATGTTATTGGTCCCTGCATCTGTAGTACTTTAATTGATTTATTCTCTCACCATGATGTATTCCCCAAGCCCACCAAATAAAGCAATGCACCAAAAAAAAAAAAAAAGAAAAAAAAGAAATTGCACTAACAAAAAGATCACATTCACGATAAAAAAATAAGGTACCTAGAAATAGACTTAACAAGAAATATGCAAGATCTCTGTTGAAGAATGTATAAAATATTTGTGAAGGACATAAAGAATCCAAATAAGTGAAAAGATAACGTGCTCGTGGTTTGGAGGAAATATGAGAAAAGTGTTCGTTTTCCCCAAATTACACTGTAAGTTTCATGCAGTCCCAATCAAGATCTAAACAAGGTTTCTGTCAAACTTCAAATGTGTTTCTAAAATTTATACAGAAAACTTACTTACCAAGAATAGTTACCACAATTTTGAAGAACAAACAAAATTGGGGAATTTTAGCCAACAAAGAACTAGTTTTCCCAAAAGAATTTGTATGACCCAATCAGAATAAAACACCTCAATAGAAAAAATAAAAATAAAAAATAAGCAATTGATGCAAAGGAAACTAGCATAGCCAAAGCACTTATGAAAGATTGCATCAGGAAAACTCCAGTTAAAACAACAGACTATTATGTCCTATACATCTTTCAGGAAAAATTTAAATGTCTGACAAAACTATGTTAGTGAGAATTTGGAAAAACAGGAGCACCAATTCCTGGTGGTGGATGTATAAATGTATACAAATGCTTTGGAAACTGTATTAGTCCATTTTCATGTTGCTAATAAAGACATACCCAAGATTGGGTAATTAATAAAGAAAAAGAGGTTTAATAGGCTCACAGTTCCCTGTGGCTGGGGAGGCCTCACAATTATGGTAGAAGGTGAAAGGCACGTTTTACATGGTGGCAGGCAAAGAGGGAATGAGAACCAAGCAAAAGGGGTTTCCTCTTATAAAACCATCAGATCTTGTAAGATTTATTCACTACCATGAAAACAGTATGGGGAAACCACCCCATGATTCCATTATCTCCCACCAGGTCCCTCCCATGACACATGGGAATTATGGGAGCCACAATTAAAGATGAGATTTGGGTAAGGGCACAGATAAATCATATCAGAAATCATCTTGAACAATCTAATTGTTGCAAATGCTCTTGCTCAATGATCCAGGAATCCCACTTACAGGTGCAAATCCCGAAGAAACTGGCATTCAATGAGATTCGTCCTCATTGTGTATATTAGTGAATAAATAGAAACAACCTAAATGTCCATCCACAGGAGAACAGATAAATAAATTGTGGCATAGTTATCTAATGCAATATTACATAACAGAAAAAATGAATAAATTGAATCTGTAAGGATGGCATGAGTAAATCTAAAAAGTATAATGTTGGGAAGAGGATTAAAAAGCAAATTTCAGAGTATATAAATTTATCAAATTTGCATAAAATTTAAAATGTTGCACCTAATTTCTATGCACTGTTGACACACATAAAAATATGTTTATCAATGCAAAACCATGGATAAGAATGGTAAACATGAGGTCCTCTTACCAGTTAACTGAGGAATGAGTGAATAACATGGATTCAAAAAGGATGATGTGCCCAGGTGTGGTGGCTCAAGTCTGTAATCCCAGCACTTTGGGAGGCTGAGGCAGATAGATCACCTGAGGTCAGGAGTTCAAGGCCAGCCTGACCAACATGGTGAAACCCCATCTCTACTAAATACAAAAAATTAGCCAGGCATGGTGTGCATGCCTGTAATCCCAATCACTTGGGAGACTGAGGCAGGAAAATTGCTTGATCCTGGGAGGCAGAGGTTGCAGTGAGCCGAAATTGCATCATTGTGCCCCAGACTGGGAAACAAGAGTAAAACTCCGTCTCAAAAAAAATAAACAAAAAACAAAACAGAACAGTGATGAGGGCCTCAACCATATTTGAAATCTTGTTTCTGTGTTTAAAATGTATTGAGTGTAGATTTGATAGAATTTTTCAATATATTTTATAGGTTGTTTTCTGAATGTTTGATATACTTCACAATAAAAATTGAAATAATTTTGTTTCCTGCTTTTCCACTTAATCATACGTTGTAATTTTTTTGTATAACAGAGTAATCTTAATACAACTCTTAAATTTTCCCTGGTGTTTCACTGGCTGAATACTAAACCTTTCTCCTTTAGTTGGACAACTTTCAACTTTCCAATTGGTTTCAATTTTTCAATATAACACTTCAATCAAATCTTTTCAAAAAGGGCATTTTACAGTTTTTTTAAAACTGAGTATGAAATGGAACACTTGAAAAGAGATGAACATGGCAATTGAGAAGAAAAGACAAGAGAAAAATTTTTCTTTTTAGTTGAAAGTTTAAAATCACAAATCAACTATTGGAAATAATTTGTAGACATATCCAAAGAAAAGGTAAATAAGGAACATTTAATTATCCTACAAGGAAGCATATAATTTTACAAAGAAATATTAGAGACAAACCACAGCTACATGCAAGTCACTGAATCACAACACAAGATTTCATGTTGTTCATATTCAAAGGCTATGTTTTCAATTGTTTATCAACCATGTACTCAGCTTTTCCATTGTACATATGCCAACAGTCTCTTCCTAAGTAAAATTGGGCATATGGAATCTTTCAGCTCTAAAGTTTGGCCTTTCAAGTTCTTCAAATATAAAAATAGCCAAAGAATGCAGTTAAAATGGGAGAAAAAAATATTTTCCATTCATGCATTGCTCTCAATTATATGTTCCAGAAAGAAATAACCTTCAGGCTGAGAAAAAGCATGAAAAATTTCAACCTCAAATCTAAAGATCAATACTTGTGAAAGTAAAATGCAGGGAAATATGGTGAGGGCTAACAATTATCCATGAACTCTTCTATTTATTTCCTAGTCTTATTATCTGCCTTTACTCTCAGAGACACACACAGACACTAAATATTTTCCCTCTACAAAATTAGTTTGAATTCTGCAAAAATCCGGGAAGAACGGATTGCAGAGTCAGACTTTAGTTTGAGTTCAATTTTTGCCATTTTATGTTCTATAAACTCAAAAAAAAACCTAAATATTTCTGAATTTCACTTTCTCCCATCTCTAAAGTTAGAAGATGACTACTTTTATCTTGCTTTAAGTATTATCTGAAATAAAGTGTGGTATAAAAAATTAAGTATTAATTAACAATCACGTCACTGTTTCTCTACGGATTTAGCAAGCTGTGTGAAAGCTGTCTAGCCTACAAAAGGCTGTCAAAAGGCGTTTGTCTTTTTCCCCTTTCTCTTGGAAAACAAAAAGACATAAAATTATCATCTGCAAAAGCTGTAGTAGTTATGCTACTATGGTATATGCCATTGCTTTATGGAGCAACTCATTAGTTTTCTTTAAAAAATTGCAATGATAGACTGAATAAAGGAAATAAAGAAAAGTGGCACATATACACCATGGAATATTATGCAGCCATAAAAAAAGAATGAGAATATGTTCTTTTCAGGGACATAGATGGAGCCAGAGGCTATTATCCTGAGCAAACTAACACAGGAACAAAAAACCAAATACCACATCTTCTTACTTATAAGTGGGAGCTAAATGAAGGGAACACATGGACACATAGAGGGGAACAACACACACTGGGGCCTACTGGAGGGTAGAGGGTAGGAGGAGGGAGAGGATCAGGAAAAGCAGCTAATTGCTACTAGGCTTAATACCTGGGTGATAAAATAATCTGTATAACAAACCCCAATGACATAAGTTTACCTATGTAACAAACCTGCACTTGTACCCCTAAACTTAAAATAAAAGTTAAAAAACTTACAGTTGATACTAGTGCTTCACATAGCTCTTTAAATGTATTTGCTCTGAGAGGAGTATAGAATAGCACCTTCATCAGAATAAGCTGCGATGGTTATTAAAAATGCTAATTAATGGCTCACCATAGATCAACAACATTAAGCTCTCTGGGAATGTGGGCTAGGGGCATATATTTTAAAACAATTGCCTGGTTTTTTTTGTTTTTTTTTTTTTTTTCTGGCACGCAGTGGCATTTGAAAAAAATGCTCCTTCAATGTTTAGGTGAATATGGTCAACAACAGGGTTACTACAGATGTCTCCCTGTGCTGCACTGGGAATATTACTACTATTCTATTGCAGACATTAAAGATTAAAGGTCCCTGTGGTAAGTCTTTTATAAAATACTGCCAGGTATTCTCTGGGGGAAAAAAAAATGTGCCTGGCATAGGAGAACACTCAGCCGCATGAAAACTTAATAAATTACGAAGAAATGCCTAAACGTTCCACATACCAGAATAAAGCTTGCGCTTAGAAAGTCTTGCATTCAGCATGTTTCTTCGTGCAGATTCAAGGTTGATTACACCTCGCAGGGGTGGTTTCCATTTTCAGAGCAGGCCTAGCCAATTATCTCATCAAGAGTCCAGGTCACATGTCACAACACTGAAGGGAAATACCTTCAGAAAGGTTTATTCAGAAAGGTTTATTCCAACAAGCAGAATCCATACTCACTGAACACTGCTGGGCTTCACTTCCCACAGGTGAAGGGTAGGTTTGGGAACTCTTCGTTAAGATTTTTTTTTTATTCTTACAGACAGGGTTGCTCTGTCACCCAGGTTATATAGTCCGGTGGTGTGGTCATAGCTCACTGCAGCCTCTATCTCCTGGGCTCAAGCCATCCTCCCACCTCAGCTTCCCGAGTAGCTGGAACCATAGGTGTGCACCACCAAGCCTGGCTAACGCATTTTACTTTTTGTAAAGTTTGGGTCTCACTGTGTTGCCAGGCTGGTCTCAAACTTCTGGCCTCAAGTGATCCTCCCCTCTCAGCCTCCCAAAGTGCTGGGATTACAGCCATGAGCCACTGTGCCCAGTCCTTTGTTAAGATTTTTATATGCTTTGTACTAAAGTAATACGTGTAACCACTTTTAAGGACAAAGAAGGAAGTAACTGACTCCAGTAAGATTTTAACAGTGTCAGGCTGGGTGCAGTGGCTCACGCTTGTAATCCCAATACTTTGGGAGGCCGAGGTGGGTGGATCATTTGAGGCCAGGAGCTCGAGACCAGTGTGGCCAACATGATGAAAACCTGTATCTATTAAAAATAAAATGAAATAAAATAAAATAAATAAAATAAAATAAAACAAAATAAGCCATGTGTTTGTAATCGTAGCTACTCAGGAGGCTGAGGCATGAGAATTGCTTGAACCTGGGAGGTGGAGGTTGCAATGAGCCAAGATGACACCATTGCACTCCAGCCTGGGCAACAGAGCAAGATTTTGCCTCAAAAGACAAACAAAACACAAAGCAAAAAATAAAAAAAGAGAATGGATTTTAACGGTCTTATCTGATTGTTTGGAATAGCTGAGCTGGGGCCCACACATTTTTATTGCACACTCATTACCCCACCTCCCTACCTCCCCACACTAGGACCTTTTATCTGCTTCCACCTCTCTGTATGCTTAGGTGTTTTTGTTTAGAAACTGGAGGAGAAAGAAGTTTGTATGAGTGGAGAAAGATGGAAGAACTGCTGTGGTGTGTTTTTTGCTTCTTCCAGTATCAAGATACTAGACTGTGCGTCTGTCTAGAGTAGAGAGACCCTGAGAGGGAGAAAAAAGGCACCTCATCCTAAGGGAACTTCTTTGTTGTGAGGCGCAGTATTTAATTAGGCCTCACTCTAGCCCAGGAGAAATAGTCATCGGTGCCTTACACCTGCCTGCACCAATGACATGACTTCCAATTCAGCTTCCTCAGTATCATGGTCTTGGAAAAGCAATTGCCTTCAACCATGGATCCACACATTTCTGTAACTGTAAAGAGATGTTGTCTTTTGACTATAAATAAACTATCAGTTTGATGTTTTTAAGTTCCATGGGGTTAAAAAAAAGGGGGGCTTCAAAAGATGTACCCTATGGCATAAAATATTGAAGATGCATTGGAGATGTGGACAGGCAGAGATGGAATGGCTCTCCAGAAAAGAGGATACCATACAAGAAAAGGTGCTGGGCAAGATAGGCTTTTTTTTTTTTTGAGGTGGAGTCTTGCTCTGTCACCCAGGCTGGAGTGCAGTGGCGCCATCTTGGCTCACTGCGACCTCTGCCTCCTGGGTTCAAGTGATTCTCATGCCTCAGCCTCCCAAGTAGCTGGGATGACAGGTGTCTGCCACCACGCCTGGCTATATTTTGTATTTTTAGCAGAGATAGGGGTTTCACCATGTTGGCCAGACTGGTCTCAAAATCCTGACCTCAGATGATCCACCCACCTTGGCCTCCCAAAGTACTGGGATTACAGGAGTGAGCCACCGCACCCAGCCAAGATGAGCAATTTGAAACAAGGCTGTTCTTTAAGCAAGGAGTCTGATAGAGCTTAACTGGGGTCCTATGTGAAGGAAAAGGCCCAGCTGGTGAGGATTGGGGGTTACCATCCAAGCATGCACAAATTGTCAGGTTGACAGAGTCATTCAAAACTTCATGAGTAGGGAAATCGTACAGAAGAGTGCAGTGAAAACATCCTAGTCCAGGCTAGTTCAATAATCCAAGCAGAAAGAAATGAAGAGACACCAGTGAGATTAGGAAACACAGGAAGAGAAAGGCAAATGCTGTTGCCACTTTCAGGAGTACGCAAATCAGGAGACGGGCTGAATTGGAGATCCCAGCGAGTCGTAAACGGGAACAAGTCTAGAAGACACGTGAGACACAAACCTAGGAGTGAGGTGGAAAGAAGGGGGAGGCAGACAAGGATAGAGATAGCAATTTGGGAGTTACTGATCAGCACTTGGGAGTTTCTACTGCTCAGTGCCAGGTATTTTTCTCAGCTCAAGACTGATATTCAGCTTTTCTTTCCTCTATGAGCAGTCTCCCGAGGACTCAGCCTTTATTTCTCCTGTTCTTTCCTATACAGTGCTTTTCCTTCCCCTGTCTTATCTGCTGATGTGATTTGGCTGTGTCCCCACACAAATCTCCTCTTGACTTGTACTCCCATAATTCCCACATGTTGTGGGAGGGACCCAGTGAGAGATAATTTGAATAATGGAGGTGGTTTCACTGTTCTTGTGGTAGTGAGTCAGTCTCATGAGATCGGTTTTATCAGGGATTTCTGCTTTTACATCTTCCTCATTTTCTCTTGCCACTGCCATGTAAGAAGTGCCTTTCACTGAGCACCATGATTCTGAGGCCTCCCCAGCCGTATGGAACTGTAAGTCCAATTAAACCTCTTTTTCTTCCAGGTCTCAGGTCTGTCTTTATCAGCAGCAAGAAAATTAATTAATACACCTGCCTTCCCTACTCTGTAGCCTACTGAGGAGTAGAATCTAGTCTCTACACATTCACACATTCTCACATCCTTTGTCTTGCCTCTGTGTTTTAAGATTTTCTTAACAAATTTTTATAGGAAAGAAGACACAGCCCAAAGAGGCTCAAAGTCTTTTGAGCTCTTGCTGTGGAGATTCCTGGTGTATAATTTCTGATGACCTCCAAGAAGGTAAATGAGAAGCTTCTAGGAGCCTTCATCCTTCCTCACTTTTTTACTGAGCTTTGGTTCACAATATCCTCTTCCTCCCAGCCTTATTAAAGACTATCGTCCCCTCTCCTTAGCCTCCAGGTGCAATCCGGGCTGGAGATGTTGGCAACTGGAATTCCTCCAGACCATCAGGATCTGTGTCCTGTTACAGAAAGTTCCTTCTGTGACCCCTCCTCCCAGAAACAGCTGTCTCACCATCATGGTCTTACCTGCAGAATCAAGTGGTCTCTTCCCATAAGAGACTGCAGATTTAATTCCTGAATTCTCCAAAATGTCCAAAGCAAACACGGAACTGCTAGATTTAAACTATCTTTCTTAGCTTTTCCCAAGTTAAATTAATGCCATATACTAACCACGCCCTGTGGCTAAACTCAGAGAGCAGAACTGTATTTCAGTTTTTCCCCTATAAAATTATTGTTTGACTAATATTCCTCCGTTAAGTTAAATAAATAATGACAGTTTTGTAAAGAATTTAGATGTTATTTTCCATCTTCGTGGAATGAAGGCTCAGTGTGCACTGAATCTTTTTACAAATCTCTTAACTTTCTTAAACATTGTGCTTGTTTGTGGTTCTCCCAATAACGACCACATCATTTCCTGAACATTCCCAGGGTGAACTCAGTGCAGATTCTTCAGATTTTAGGGAAAATGTGGATTGGTAGAAAAAAAACAAAAGTGACCACGGTTTTCAATTTTTTTTTTTCTATATTCTTCCCCACTGACGTACTGTACTGTTTAAAAGTGTTCTATTACACGTTATATTGAGATGCTAAGCATAAAAACTTTCCTTAGATATGTTCCTATGACATTTCATCCATTTCCAATACAACATGTGGCTAAGTAAGATGTAGTGGATGTCAAGACTAATAGATTTATTTCATGCAAAAATATATAATCTAATAGCCTTCCTTATTAGAAGTGTCTTATAAAACAGACATTTATGCAGTGATGTGCGGTTTCTGTGTTTAACATTTAAAATTATTAAATGGGCTTGACTTATACTTTGTATGGAAGCTTAAAAGGTTGTCAGAAGTTAGAGATGAAGGGAATTTGAGGTTTTATTACCACACAGGTGTTTTGGACACAAGGCTAAAACACACAAAGATCAGGGCCCAAATAAACTGAGGACTGGCCGTAGAGTAAGTCTGAGGAACTTCTGTGTGAGTGACGGGCACATAAGTCTTTGGGTATCAATGCCCCGTCCTGTAAAACTAAAGCATCTCAGTAGTTGTTTTGAGTCTCAAATGAAATAATGAAACTGGATGTGGTTTTGTAAACTGTGCCACACTAGGTGAAAAGCTAAGGTCATTCTGCTCTGTGGTTAGTAGTTCAGTTCTCTTAACGTGTAAGGCTTGGTTCTCCAGATTCTTGGCCGATAATGCCAACTATTCAACTATTTTCATCCAAGGACTTAAATAAGAAATACCATCTGTATTAGTCTGTTCTTATGCTGCTAATAGAGACGTACACAAGACTGAGTAATTTATAAAGGAGAGTTTTAATGGACTCACAGTTCCACATAGCTGAGGAGGCCTCACAATCATTGCAGAAGGCAAGGAAAAGCAAAGTCATGTCTTACATGGTCACAGGCAGGAGAGCTTGTGCAGGGGAACTTCCATTTATAAAACCATCAGAGCTCATGAGACTTATTCACTATCACAAGAACAACATTGGAAAGACCTGCCCCTCGTGATTTAACTACCTCCCACCAGGTCTGTTCCAAGACACATAGGAATTATGGGAGCTACAATTCAAGATGAGATTTGGGTGGGGACATAGCCAAGCCATATCACCATCCCAGCTTTTTGGGAGGCCAAGATGGGAGGATCACTTGAGCCAAGGAGTTTGGGGTTACACTGAACTGATTGGGACACTGTACCCCAGCCTGGGAAACAAAGCAAGACCCCAACTCAAAAAAAGAAATACTAATGTTTTGGAGTACCACCCAGGTCAAGCCTTTAGGCTCCAGGTGCCCATTCCCCCAGCTGCTGTGAGTGTTGGCTACTGAGAGCTCATAGCTGAGTTCCTTTCCAGCAGATGCCCACATCAGAAGGAAACAGCCTTCCCTGGAACAGTCTGCTTCTAAAGATCAGCTGATGTAGTAAGAATACACGGGCCCAGCTCTCTGTCTCCACTGAGGATAAATTTTGAAGAGTCTTCCGAGATTTCATTTTCTGCTGGGATAGTAGAGGCCCCGTTTGCAAAGGCCTCATAGTTCTCAGTCATCCTCTGTCCAATCCTGCTTCCCCCGTCTCCTTACAGGGTTATTCCCAGGTGTACTGCCTAAAAAATTCTTCTTCAGGCAAATCTCCATTTCAGGAATTGGTGTCACTTAAAAGCTCTCCAGATAACTGCCATCTATCAAACACGGCACTAGTTTAATCTCTGCATCAGGCAATATTGTTTCTAACATTGAATGGTAGTGTGCCAGAAATTAAAGCGTAACATTTCCAATCTCTGTTCAGATGGGAATTACTCCCTTACAGAGTATTTGTTATAAGACATACATAATGTGATAATACAGTGTCTACAGCATTGTGAAAACTCAATAAATATTGGTTTTACTATTTTTATGGGATACCAGAAAAAAGAGTGAAGGTTACAGTTCCATGTGATTGGGACTATATTAGATGTTCTCTAATGAAATCTTCAGACAAGTGATAGTACTAATAATAATGTGTAATTCTAGAGAGATTTAAGAGTAATTTATTTGGGTGTTGATATAGCTTGGCTATTTTTTCCTTGAAATTTCAGGTTGAAATGTGATTCTTAATGTTAGAGGTGAGGTCCAATGGGAGCTGTTTGGGTCACAGTTGGGGGATTCCTCATGAATGGCTTGGTGCCCTTCTCACAGAAGGGAGTGAATTCTCGCTATTAGTTTCCAAGAATACTGGTCGTTGGAAAGAGCCTGGCACCTCCTCTACTCCCTCTCTATTGCTGCTTCTCCCTCCGTGATCTGCCCATGCTCACTTCCCTTTGCCTTCTGCCATGCGTGAAAGCTTCTTGAGGTCCTCATCAGAAGCAGATGCCAGCACCATGCTTCTTGTAGTTGCCTGCAGAACTGTGAGCCAAATACACCTCTTTTCCTGGTAAGTTATCCAGCCTCAGGCATTCCTTTATAACAATGCAAACAGACTAAAACAGTAGCAACCAAGAAAAGGGGCAGAGTATTATACAAAATGTAGGAGTCATTTTATATTTACAGTGGAGATATTCATGTAGGAAACACACCCACACCCACATGAAATTTATTGTTAAATAATGTTTGAAAAAATTCTGGCTGAAGTGTGTGACTAACATGATAGCATAAAATATTTGTTGTCGGCTGGGTGCGGCGGCTCATGCCTGTAATCCCAGCACTTTGTGAGGCCGAGACGGGCAGATCACAAGGTCAGGAGATCGAGACCATCCTGGCTAACACAGTGAAACCCCGTCTCTACTAAAAATACATTTAAAAAAATTAGCTGGGCGCAGTGGTGGGCGCCTGTAGTCCCAGCTACACAGGAGGCTGAGGCAGGAGAATGGCATGAACCCGGGAAGCGGAGCTTGCAGTGAGTGAAGATCACGCCACTGCACTCCAGCCTGGGCGACAAAGCAAGACTCCGACTCAAAAAAAAAAAAAAAAAAAAATTTGTTGTCAATTGGTGCAAGTCACAAGATAATTAAAAGGTCAAAAAGAGTAACTGGAAGGGTGAAGCAAAACTTTGGGGGAGAATTGTTATCTATTATTTATGTAGATTTTTTAAAATCGCTACTGTTTTACAGAAAATGGTGACCAGCTTGTCTCATTTCAATAAGAAGAAAAGAATCGAAGTCCTAGATTTACACTGGAAGGTAGGATTTATATAGGGAAGCTATTAACATTTTCATTTTCCTGCTCAAACACCTTTTAACAAGGGTCATAGTACTCTTACTCTACATGAAACAAATAGTCACCACAAGAAGCTGTTGAATTATCCAAAGAAAAATAACAAGAAAGAAATTATCCAAAGAAAAAATAATTTCTTTATCTTAACTAGGATTGATGGGGCAGGACACTGTCAGGACTAATAAAGCATCATTATCCACTGTATCATCCCATAATCCAAATCAGTTTAAAGTCTGTAAAGTGCCTGATTCAGAATTTTTCCCCTTGTAATGGTCTGAAAAATTACCATCCAACACTACAATCAGAGAAGAGCTGAAATATCAGAACTGGATTATTTGCACTAATGTTCGTCTTTAGTTTAAAAAAGAAATCAGGTAAACCAACTACTAATTGGTAAATCAACTAATTAGTAAACCAACTAATTTTCATACTGCTTCCAAATTTTATTTACCGGTATAACTCAGTATTTCAGACCTTTGTGATACAAAATAAGATTGCAGTTAATACTTTTGTAACTTAAAAATTGTTTTCAAATATTTCAGATTGACAAGTAATGAAGGCTCTTACTCATAACACCTTATTGTACAAATCCTTGATATTTGTCACATTTATCTCTGATTATTTTAAGGCATAAAATGTGACTGGGTATTTTGAAGCCCTCTGTGTTCCTCACTATAATTTCATTTTTCATTCCCTCTCCCCAGAGGTAATGCCTACCCTAGATTTGTATTTATTATTCAGCAAATACTTTTATAATTTTAATAACATATTGGTAATCATTAATAAAATATATTTTTAAATATAAATGATATTATTTTCCAACATGCTTTATTCTGCCTAAATGTTAAACTTTTAAGATGCATCTGAATTGCTATTTGTAAATTTAATTCATTCCATTATGTTAATAATTACAGTATTAGCATAATTATGTTACAGTATTCCATTATATGATAGAAAACAATGTATTCATCCAGACTCTTGTCTTTGTGATCCAGCTTGTTTCTAATTGTTCTCTCTCACAAACATCCATTGTGCCTTGTATGAGGGCTTTTCTGTCGTATGTACCAAAAGTGGCATGGCTAGGTCCCAGGGTCACAAGCATTTTCAGTTTAACTCAATCTTTATAATTTGCTCCTGACAATAGTTTAATCATGTTGACAGTCTCTCCAGCACTGTGTAATAATTCCCAATTCCCTGCAATCTGATCCTCACTTAGTAATACAGATTTTTAATCTTTCTCTATCTGGTTACAAAATTGTACCTTCTTGTGTAAATTCTCAATTTTCTAATTACAGTGAGTGCAAGCATATGTATTGGCTTTTAAAATCTTCTCTTCTGCTACTTATCAGCTCATAGTTTATGCAGATTTGCTACTGGGTTATTTTTCTTTGTAAAATTAATATTAGGTCTGCACATATTTGGATAATAAAATTGTCCAAGTATTTGCTAAAGTAACATTTAAGTCTATTTAAATTTAATAAAAATCTGGAACAATCTAGTTCTGATAGTTCAGCTCTTTTCTGATTTGTGTTGGGGGTCATTTCTAAACTCTTTAGGGAGAAAAAATCTAAGTTAAGCTTGTTAAAGAACAAAAAGCTCAAATATCTCAGTAAGGAAGTCGGGGTGGGAGGCAGGGTATGTACTTCATTTAGTATATACTTTAATTTTCCACTGTGAGGTAGGAATGTGTTTTTTGTTTTTTGTTTTTTTTTTTTAATTTTTCCATAGGTTATTGGGATACAGGTGGTGTTTGGTTACGTGAGTAAGTTCTTTAGTGGTGATTTGTGAGTTTTTGGTGCACCCATCACCTGAGCAGTATAAACTGCACCCGATTTGGATAGTTTTTTATCCCTCCTCCACCTCCCAACCTCCCCCCCAAGTCCCCAAAGTCTATTGTATCATTCTTTTGCCTTTGCATCCTCATATCTTAGCTCCCACATATCAGTGAGAACATATGATATTTGATTTTCCATTCCTGAGTTACTTCACTTAGAATAATAGTCTCCAATCTCATCCAGATCACTGAAAATGCCATTAATTCATCCTTTTTCATGGCTGAGTAGTATTCCATCATATATATATATATATACACACACACATATATACACACACACACACACACACACACACCACAGTTTCTTTATCCACTCATTGATTGATGGGGATTTGGGTTCTACGATTTTGCAATTACGAATAGTGTTGCTGTAAACATGTGTGTGCAAGTATCTTTTTCATATAATGACTTATTTTCCTCTGGGTAGATACCCAGTAGTGGGATTACTGGATCAAATGGTAGTTCTACTTTTAGTTCTTTAAGGAATCTCCACGTTGTTTTCCATAGTGGCTGTACTATCTTACATTGCTACCAGAAGTATAGAAGTGTTCCCTGAACACTGCATCCACATCAACATCTACTGTTTCTTCATTTTTTTTTTTTTTATTATGGCCATTCTTGCAGGAGTAAAGTGGTATCACAGGGTGGTTTTGATTTGCATTTCCCTGATGATTAGTAATGATAAGCATTTTTTCACGTTTGTTGGCTATTTGTACATCTTCTTTTGATAATTGTCTATTCATGTCCTTAGCTCACTTTTTGATGGGCCAAGGATTTAGCCCACTAAACCAAACAAAACAACCAAACCAAATGAAACAACCAAAATGCCCACTTTTTGATTGTTTGTTTTTTTCTTGCTAATTTGTTTGAGTTTGTTGTAGATTCTGGTTATTAGTCCTTTGTCAGATGTATAGATTGTGAAGATTTTCCCCTACTCTGTGGGTTGTCTGTTTACTCTGCTGACTGCTCCTTTTACTGTGCAAAAGCGCTTTCGTTTAGTTAAGTCTCGGCTATTTATCTTTGTTTTTATTGCATTTGCTTTTGGGTTCTTGGTCATAAAATCCTTGCATAAGCCAACGCCTAGAAGGGTTTTTCCAATATTATCTTGCAGAATTTTTATTGTTTCAGTTCTTAGATTTTAGTCCTTAATCCATCTTGAGTTGATTTTTGTATAGTGTGAGAGATGACGATCCAGTTGCATTCTCCTTCATGTGGCTAACCAATTATCCCAGAACCATTTGTTGAAAAGGGTGTCCTTTCCGCACTTTATGTTTTTGTTTGCTTTATCAAAGAACACTTGGCCCTAAGTATATGGGTTTATTTCTGGGTTTTCTATTCTGTTCCATTGGTCCAAGTGCCCATATTTATACCAGTACCATGGTGTTTTGGTGACTATGGCCTTATGGTATAGTTTAAAATCAGGTAGTGTGATACCTCCAGATTTAGTCTTTTTGCTCAGTCTTGCTTTGGCTATGTGAGCTCTTTTATGGTTCCACATGAATTTAGAATTCTTTTTTCTAATTCTGTGAAGAATGATGGTAGTATTTTGACGGGGATTGCATTAAATTTGTAGATTGCTTTACATAGTATGGTCATTTTCATAATATTGATTCTACCTATCTGTGAGCATGGGATGTTTTTCCATTTGTTCGTGTCATCTTTGATTTCTTTCAGAAGTGTTTTGTAGTTTTCCTTGTAGAGGTCTTTCACCTCATTGGTTAGATACATTACTAAGTTTTTTTGATTTTTTTTTTTTTTGCAGCTATTGTAAAAGGGGTTGAGTACTTGATTTGATTCTCTGCTTGGTCACCATTGGTGTATAGAAGAGCTACTGATTTTTGTACATTAATCTTGTATCTGAAAACTTTGCTGAATTCTTTTATCAGTTCTAGGAGCTTTCTGGAGGAGTCTTTAGGGTTTTCGAGATAAAGGATCACATCATCAGCAAAGAGTGACAGTTTGACTTCCTCTTTACTGATTTGGATGCCCTTTATTTCTTTCTCTTGTCTGATTGCTCTGGCTAGGACTTTCAGTACTATGCTGAAGAGGAGTGGTGAGAATGGGCATCCTTGTCTTGTTCCAGTTCTCGGAGGGAAAGCTTTCAGCTTTTCCCCATTCAGTATTACATTGGCTGTGAGTTTGTCATAGTTGACTTTTAAAACATTGAGGTATGTCCCTTGTATGCCAATTTTGCTGAGAGTTTTAATCATAAAGGGATGTGGGATTTTGTCAAATGATTTTTCTGCACCTATTAAGATGATTATGTGATTTTTGCTTTTAATTCTGTTTACGTGGTGTATCACATTTATTGACTTGCATGTGTTAAACCATCCCTCCATCTCTGGTATGAAACCCACCTGATCATGGTGGATTATCTTTTTGATATGTTGTTGGATTCAGTTAGCTAGTATTTTGTTAAGGATTTTAGCATCTATGTTCATCAGGGATATCGATCTGTAGTTTTCTTTTTTGGTTATGTCCTTTCCTGGTTTGGGTATTAGGGTGAAGCTGTCTTCATAGAATGAATTAGGGAGGGCTCCCTCTTTCTCTGTCTTGTGGAATAGTGTCCACAGGATTAGCAACAATTCTTCTTTGAATGTCTGGCAGAATTCTGCTGTGAATCCATCTGGTCCTGGATTTTTTTTTTTGGTTGGTAATTTTTAAATTACCATTTCAATCTTGCTGCTTGTTTTTGGTCTGTTTAGGGTATCTAATTCTTCATGATTTAAGCTAGGAGGGTTATATTTTTCCAGGAACTTATTCATCTCTTCTAGGTTTTTTAGTTTATGTGTGTAAAGGTGTTCATAGTAGCCTTGAATGATCTCTTGTATTTCTGTGGTGTCAGTTGTATTATCTCCTGTTTCATTTCTTATTGACATCATTTGGATTTTCTCTCTTTTCTTCTTGGTTAATCTTGCTAATGATCTATCAATTTTATTTATCTTTTCAAAGAACCAGCTTTTTTATTCATTTGCCTTTTGTTTTTGTTGTTGTTGTTGTTGTTTCAATTTCATTGAGTTCTGCTCTGATCTTGGTTATTTCCTTTTTTCTGCTGAGTTTAGGTTTGGTTTGTTCTTGTTACTCTAGTTCCTTGAGGTGTGACCTTAGAATGTCAGTTTGTGCTCTTTCAGTTTTCTTGATGTAGGTGTTTACATCAGTTTGTGCTCTTAGCACTGACTTTGATGTATCCCAGAGATTTCGATGGGTTGTGCTACTATTATTGTTGAGTTCAAAGAATTTTTAAATTTCCATCTTGATTTCATTTTTGACCCAGTGATCAGTCAGGAGCAGGATATTTAATTTCCATGTATTTGTATGGTTTTGAAGGTTCCTTTTGGAGTTGATTTCCAGTTTTATTTTACCGTGGTCTCAGAGAGTGCTTGATAAAATTTTAGTTTTCTTAAATTTATTGAGCTTCATTTTGTAATCTATGGTCATATGGTCTATTTTGGAGAAAATTCCATGTGCTGTTGAATAGAACATGTATTCTGTGGTTGTTGAATGGAATGTTTTATATAATCTGTTAGGTCCATTTGTTCCAAGGTATAGTTTTAATCCATTCTTTCTTTGTTGACTTTCTGTCTTGATGACCTGTTTAGTGCTGTCAGTGGAGTATGAAGTCCCCCACTATTACTGTGTTGCTCCCTATCTCATTTCTTAGGTCTATTAGTAATTGTTTTATAAATTTGGGAACTCCAGTGTTGGATACCTATATGTTTAGGATTGTGATATTTTCCTGTTGGACAAGGCCTTTAACCATTTTGCAATGTCTCTTTGTCCTTTATTTATTTATTTATTTATTTGAGACACAGTCTCACTCTGTTTCCCAGGCCTCTTTGTCCTTTTTAACTGCTGTTGCTTTAAAGTTTGTTTTGTCTGTCTGATGTAAGAATAGCTACCCCTGCTCACTTTTGGTGCCCATTTACATAAAATGCCTTTTTCCACCCCTTTACTTTAAGTATATGTGAGTCCTTATGTATTAAGTGAGTGTCTTGAAGGCAGCAGATAGTTCATTGGTGAATCCTTATCCATTCTGCAGTTCTCTATCTTTTAAGTGGAGCATTTAGGCCATTTACATTCAATGTTAGTATTGTGATGTGAGGTACCATTCCATTCATCATGTTATTTGTTGCCTGTATACCTTGTTTTTTGTTTTTGTTTTTTAAATTGTATTTTTGTTTTATAGGTCCTATGAGATTTATGTTTTAAAAAGGTTCTGTTTTGACATGTTTCCAGGATTTGTTTCAAGATTTAGAGCTCCTTCTAGCAGTTCTTGTAGCAGTGGCTTGGTAGTGGCGAATTCACTCAGTATTTGTTTGTCTGAAAAAGGCTGTATCTTTCCTTCATATATGATGCTTAGTTTCACTGGACATAAAATTCTTGGCTGATAATTGTTTTGTTTGAGGAGGCTGAAGATAGGGCCCCAGTCCCTTCCAGCTTGTATGGTTTCTGCTGAGAAACCTGCCGTTAATCCGATAGGTTTTTCCTTTCTAAGTTACCTGGTGCTTCTGTCTCACAGCCCTTAAGATTCTTTCCTTTGTCTTAACTTTAGATAACCTGATGACAGGCAGTAATCTTTTTTTTGATGAATTTCCCAGGTGTTCTTTGTGTTTCTTGTATTTGGATGTCTAGGTCTTTAGCAAGGCTGGGGAAGTTTTCCATGGTTATTCCCCCAAATATGTTTTTGAAACTTTCAGATTTCTATTCTTCCTCAGGAACACCAATTATTCTTAGGTTCGGTCATTTAACATAATATCAGACTTCTTGGACTCTTTGTTCATATTTTCTTATTCTTTTTTCCTTGTCTTTGTTGCATTGGGTTAATTCAAAGACCTTGCCTTAGAGATCTGAATTTCTTTCCTTACTTGTTCAATTCTATTGCTGAGACTTTGCAGAGCATTTTGCATTTCTACAAGTGTGTCTAATGTTTCCTAAATTTTGATTGTTTTTCTTTATGCCCTCTACTTTCTTGAATATTTCTCCCTTCACTTCTTGTATCATATTTTGGATTTCCTTGCATTGGGCTTCACCTTTCTCTGGTGCCTCCCTGATTAGCTTAATAACTAGCCTCCTGAATTCTTTTTCAGGTAAATCAGGGGTTCTTCTTGGTTTGAATCCATTGCTGGTGAGTTAGTGTGATTTTTTTTGGGGGGGGTATGTTAAAGAGCCTTGTTTTGTCATATTACCAGAGTCGGTTTCCTGGTTTCTTCTCATTTGGGTAGGCTCTGTCAGAGGGAAGGTCTAGAGCTGAAGGTTGTTGTTCAGATTCTTTTGCACCACAGGGTGGTCCCTTGATGCAGTACTGTTCCCCTTTTCCCATGGATGTGACTTCCTGAAAGCCAAACTGTAGAGATTGTTATCTCTCTTCTGGGTCTAGCCACCCAGCAAGTCTACCAGGCTCTGGGCTGGTACTAGGGATTGTCTGCACAGAGTCCTGTGAGGTAAACCATTTATGCATCTCTCAGCTGTGGATACCAGCACTCAGCTGTGGATACCACCACCTTTTCCAACGGAGGGGGCAGGGGGCTGAAATGAACTCTGTGAGGATTCTTAGCTGTGGTGGTTTAATGCTCTATTTTTGTGCTGGTTGGCCTCCTGCCAGGAGGTGGCGCTTTCCAGACAGCATCAGCTGTGGCAGTATGGAGAGAAACCAGGCAGTGGGCAGGGCTCTAGAACTTCCAAGTGTATATACCCTCTGTCTTCAGCTACCAGAGTGGGTAGGGAAGGATCATCAAGTGGGGCAGGGTTAGGTGTGTCTGAGCTCAGACTCTCCTTGGGTGAGTCTTGCTGTGGCTGCTGCTGGGGATGGGGGTGAGGTTCCCAGGTCAATGGAGTTGTGTACCTAGGAGGATTATGGCTGCCTCTGCTGAGTCATGCAAGTTGTCAGGGAAGTGAGTGAAAGCTGGCAGTCACAGGCCTCACCCAGCTCCCATGCAATCCAAATGGCTGGTCTCACTCTCACCATGCTCCCTCTAATAGCACTGAGTCTGTTTCCAAGCAGTGGGTAAGCAGGGGTGAGAACTTGCCCCAGGCTACACACCTTCCAGCTGTGAAAGAAAAGGGCTTTTGTACTTCCTGTCTGGACGGGGGGAGAGGACAAAGACGACTAAGATGGCACATTTCCGGGTTCTTCATCACCAACTTACCCGCACGAGGGAAAATGCAGCCCACGCCCAGGAACAATACAGACCAACTGCGCAGGCGCAACATGGCATCCAATCGAGGAAACGAAACTTACCTGGCCGCACCTACAGAACGCCCCCGACATGCCCGCGTCCCGCCTATTGCCCTCCCACTCCCAAGCCTTAGACAGAAAAGCCGCTCCCGGCAGGCACCTGGCACGAACTTCCTCGGCCCCTCCTCATATGCGGATCTAGGAACCTCGCCCGAGAACGCTGGAGCGAACTTCCTCGGCCCCTCCTCATATGCAGACCTAGGAACCTCGCCGGAGAATGCTGGAGCGACTTCCTCGGCCTCCACCACCGGAGACCGGTGAACCTCGCCCTTTTTTCCTTCACATTGGCTAGCTAATAAAGTTTCTTTTTACCTTGCCTACTTGCCTTTTCTCTGGCGCCTGCTCTGGTGGTCGCATAAAACAAATCACTTCCCCCATCTGTGGAGTCTACATGCTGGATTTGTGCCCTCCCCTGAGTTCTGGCCAGGAGGCTTCTCCACCTGTTCATATTGTTACAAAGTTCAGCTGGAGACTTCCTTCTCTCTGTGGCATTTTCCCCATGCCTCTGGCCACCCTCCCAAAGGATCCCTGTGAGGCCAGGCAGGAATGGCCTGCTTGGGGACCCAGAAAGCTCCCAGGGCCTTTTCTGCTGCTTCCTCTACCCCTATATTTCACTCTGCTGTCTAAATGGACTCAGCTAAGGTAAGGTCGGGAACTTCTCATGCAAACTAGATCTTCTGTGTCCCTAGTGGGGGAGTGTGTTCAGAGGCAAAGGATCTCCCTTTCCCACTTCCCCAGTTTGGGCACTCACAGTATTTGGGGTGTCTCCTGGAACCAGCAGGAGCAGTCCGCTTCTGAATGGGTCCTCTCAGGATTCCTGATTTATTCCTGTAGTCGTTCAGGAGCTAAAATTAATGATGTGAGCTTCCGCACGCTGTTCTGTCTGTGCAAGTCGGAGATGCAATCCAGTCCTGCCTCCTGCCAGCTGTGATGATCACCTTTAATTTTTTTCTGATATGAATAACCAGTTCTGCTAGAACTATTTTGTAAAAAGCCCATCATATCTTGCTATCTTGCTGATATGTAATACTAAATCTGTTATATATCAATTCCCATGGATTTGAGGGTATATTTTTGACCCAATTCTGTATCTTTTATTTATTGTTAATGTCAGTATCTTTTAATTATCTTGGATTACAATAAGTCTTAACTTACTGTACAGCATATGTTTCCACCTTATTCTTTCATTAAATATCTTCAATATTTTCCATTCTTTATTCTTCTGTATTAATTTTATAAGTTGTTTATATTCTTCAGAGAAATTTAAAAGAAAAATCAATTTGCCAGTGATTGAAATGACATGATTTTTATTTCAAGTTAGAATAGGCATTTTTATACCATTGAGTATTTTACCACAAATATTTTTATCTCTTTTATCTACTTACTTTTTTATTTATTTCTATATACTGAAAACTTTTGTTGCTTTCTTTAATCTACTTATTTAGAGTGGTGTTTTGTTCATTTATGTCTATATACTGAGAACTTTTGTTTTGTATTAATTTTTCTATGGTATTCATTAAAGCAATATTGGAGCTTTTGATATTTCCATATTAACTGTGTGTTCTGAATTCTATTTTTAGTAAAATAAAAATTGTCTTCTGTTCTACATTCTTTGTTTTTAGATCTACTGTACTAGCTAAAACGTAGAAAAATAAATTGAACAGAAATGGTGACAACAAGTATCCTTGTCTTATTTTTGGCTTAGCTTTAAAGAACTTCCAGTATTTTACTATTAAATATTATGTGTACTACAGATTTTTGGCAAATACCCTCTAGCAGACTAAGAAAGTTTCCTTTTATTCCCAGTTAGCTAGATGGATTTTGTATTTTGCTATGTGTTAATTACGTATTGATACTGAATTTTTCAAATGCTTTTTTTTGAATCTATATAATCACATAAAATTTTCTCTTTAAAATGTTAATGTGATATGTTAATGTGGCATGCTACTTTAATCCACTTGTACTGGGAAATATATAGAGGTATAAAAAATAGAGAAATGCTTGGTCATATGTCTGTCACATGCATAATTCTATTGACAAATCTGTCCCCCGTGAAGATGGACTTTTTCCAGGTTTGGTGTCACTGAAGCCATTACACAAACCTGAAAGGGAGCATCAACCAGTGAGGACTTGATTCCGTAGCTACAGAATTGAAAGGCAGGAGCCTGGCTCACAAATCAACTTTTGGACAAGTGAGGAGTAAGAGGGCCAAAATGTAGGCTCCCTCTAATGAAGGGGTTGGCCATTAAAAATGAGGCAAGGAATATTCATGTCTTTTCCAGAAATGACTGATGAACTTAAGTCCCACCTTCCTTTTGTCCTTTAATGGCTTCTTCTGGTCATTGTCATGGTGACTGTAAACTGTCACGGCGATTGTCACCTGTCATGGCACTAGTGGGAGTGTCATTTAGCATGGAAATGAGATTATAATGAAACCTGAGCTCTTCTTGAAGTTGTTAAGTCCTTTGATTAGCTACCATGATTCTAACCAGTCTCAGGTGTTCTGGTTTTAAGTAGAACTTTTTGTCACAGTCATCCTGTTTCTTCTCTTCTTTTTTTTTTTGAGACGAACTTTCACTCTTGTTGCCCAGGCTGGAGAGCAATTGTGCAATCTCAGCTCACTGCAACCTCCAGCTCCAGGGTTCAAGTGATTCTCCTGCCTCAGGCTTCCGAGTATCTGGGATTACAGGCATTTGCCACCATGCCCGGCTAATTGTTTTTTGTGCATGTATTTTTTGTATTTTTAGTAGAGACAGGGTTTCTCCATGTTGGTCAGGCTGGTCTCGAACTCCCGACCTCAGGTGATCCGCCTGCCTCGGCCTCCCAAAGTGCTGGGGTTACAGGTGTAAACCGCCATGCCTGGTCCCTGTTTCTTAAAGATAAGAAGTTAGGATGGGGTAGAATTCAGCTAGGTCACATAGGCTGGGTAATATGAGGGGCATCTTTGGGAAATAGACATAAAAATAAAATTCCTGGACAAAAGGTATGAGTATCTATGAAGTTACTATTGAACGCAAAATGGTTCTTCCAATTAATTGTTTCATCACCCCTTAACCCCCTAACCCCTGCCCACTCCAGGCCCAATCAGTGTATTATAATTATCATGTTTCTATATCTTCTCTAGTACTTCACCTTGTGAGGCATTTTGATTGTTGCCCATTAAACTAGTGTGAACTAATATCTACCTGTTGGATAAATTTACATTCTCCTGATTTTCACTTATTCATTTTTATATACTTATTGGAATTAAAATATTTCTATTAACAAAGAATTCTTATATTTCTAAAATAAAACCTATGTATTTTATGATAGATTTTATTTAGACTATTTGGATGCAATTGGCCAATATTGAAGATTTTTATATCTCTATGTAATATTAAACTATAAATTTTCTTTCTTATACCCTCTTTTGTCAAACTTTGTGATTAAAGGTTACCACAGCATTAATAAAAACTTGTGAAAAATTCCTACTTTTTCTATTTTATGAAATAATTTCTTTAATATAGGGATTATTTGCAACCAAAT
The DNA here is from genome assembly GCF_003255815.1 of Theropithecus gelada. Classification (NCBI taxonomy): domain Eukaryota; kingdom Metazoa; phylum Chordata; class Mammalia; order Primates; family Cercopithecidae; genus Theropithecus; species Theropithecus gelada. The sequence goes on along the minus strand of NC_037677.1, from coordinate 29,410,011 downwards.
TTTGGTAAGCTCTTCTGTAATACTATTTGGGTGTGGTAACATTTTGTGGGTGTATTTCGGCTACTGAATCAAGTTTTGCAAATGAATATAGACTTATTTGTGTTTTCTTCTCAGGTAACTTCTATAAATTAATATTTTCCTAGAAACTTAACAATTTTATCCAAGTTTTCACATCTGTTGGCATAAAATTAGTCATGGTAATCTCTCATATGTTTACATACTTTTTATTAGCTATACTGCTTGTCCCTTGCTCATTATCTTGATTGTTTTTATCAATCTGCACATAGATTATTCATCACATTAGATTTTTCAGAACCAAGATATTGGTTGTGTTATTTCCATATTCCTTTGTTGTATATCTCATTAAAATTTTCTCTTATTTATTACTTTCTTCCTTTTACTCTCTTTGGATTTACTCTGTGTATTAGTCCGTTTTCATGCTGCTGATAAAGACATACCCAAGACTGGGTAATTTATACAGGAAAAAGGTTCCACGTGGCTAGGGATGCCTCACAATCATGTCAGAAGGCAGGGAGGAGCATGTCACGTCTCACATGGATGGCAGCAGGCAAAAAGAGAGAGAGTTTGTGCAGGGAAACTCCCCCTTATAAAACCATCAGATCTTGTGAGATTTATTCACTATCATGAGAACAGCCTAAGAAGGACCTGCCTCTATGATTCGATTGCCTCCCACTGGGTCGCTCCCATAACACATGGGAATTCAAGATGAGATTTGGGTAGGGACACAGCCAAACCATATCATACTGTAATTTTTTTTTTTTTTTTGAGTTAAAGTTAGTTCATTAATTTAAATTATTTTATTCTCTAACATATGCATTGGAGGATAAAAGTGTAGTTTTATCTAACTTAAACTGCATTTCATAATTTTTAACAATTTTATTAAGGTATAATTAACATACAATAAATTACAATATTAACGTGTAAATATTACACATTAAATATTATGAAATGATCATTCCTGTCCCCAATTTCCAGCAATCAATCATCTACTTTCTGTCACCGTACATAAGTTTATATTACCTGGAATTGTGCAGTATATCTCCCTTTATTGTCTGGCTTTGTTCACTCAGAATAATTTTTTAGAGTCATCCATGTTGTTGTGTAGATCAATGGTTCATTTCTTTTTGTTGCAGAGCAACATTCCATTAGAGAGATACACAACATTTTTTAAAACCATAAACCTGTTGATGAACATTTGGACTATTTACAATTTTTGGCTATTACTAATAGTGCTGCTGTCAACATTTGTGTACAAGTTTTTCTATGGACATACAGTATCATTTCTCTTGAGTAAATACCTAGGAGTATTTGGCTAAATCATGTCAGATTTACAATTTCCAATTGTACAATTTCTTTCCAAAGTGACTTGGTTATTACCAATTTACATTTTGACCACCAGCATATGAGAATTCCAGTTCTTCCACATTCTTGCCATCACTTTATTTAAACTTTTTAAATGTAGCTATTTTCATGGATGTCTTGTAATATCTCATAAAGATTAAATTTGCATTTCAACTAATGAATAATGAATAATGTCAAGCATCTTTTTAACCATCTGTCTAGCTTCTTTGGTGAAGTGTGTGTGTTCACATGTTTTGTCTGTTTTTTAGTTATTATTTTTTTTCTTACTCTTGATCTTTGGGAGTTTTCATGTATTGTGGATATAAGTCTTTTATCAGATATATGCTTTGTAAATCTTTTCTCCCAATATGTAACTCATCCTGTCTTCTTTACATTGTATTTAGAAAGCCATGTTTTAAATTTTGATATCTAATTTATTGATTTTTTTTTATGGATTATGCTCTTGGTGTTATAGCTAAGAAGTCTTCGCCTAATATAAACACACAAAGCTTTTCTCCTACACTTCCAGAATTTTATAGATTCAGGTTTATATTTAGTAATATATCAAAAATATATCATGTATTATAAAGATCTACTACATATCATAATGCATCATACATTATGAATGTATGGCACAATAAAAAGAAAATGTGTAATATATTTAAACAGTGTAAAGAATGAACAAAAACACCTATATGACCATAAACCAGTGTCTAAAGGAGAACATTATGACCCATATTCCAGTTTAGCAGCATAGTTCTTATATTACCAAAGCCCTTTGAGATTGAGTTTTCTTATCTGTATAATAATATATTTACTATTCAAATAATGCTTTATTTAAAATATATACTAATTATGGAGTTTATGATAGCATCAGAATTTTAATAAATAAATAATAAAGCAAATAATGCTTTATTATTTAGTAATAACATTTACTTCATATGTCTCTTGAAAATTTTAAATAAGAGTGCTAACCCTTAGCGTAGACTTGAAGATTTCAGAGTATTTATTATTACCTCTATTTATAGTGTATTTCATTGTAATTATTACTGGCACATTTCTCTTACCCACTACACAAGGAGCTCCTTAAATTCAGTTTGTCTTGTTCATTATTGTATCTTCAATGTCAAGATCAAGAAGCACTTTGAAACCTTTTGAATTAGTAATCAAGGTAATACAGGTAATACATTAGAAATATTAATCTAGTGAAGTCACATATCATGGATCAGAACTTACAAGACCAGAGCTTGGAAGGAAAGTTAAGAAATCATGACAATATGAGGAAATTTGATGGGAATGTCTCCTTAGAAATGGTGGTTAAGGATAAACAGAGGTCAAAGATTTCTAACTTTCGTCCCTGAGGGAGTCAGTTTCTATAGAAAGAAATCTTAAGTTTAATTTTTGATACCTTCTTCCATTTTTAAACTAAGTAGCCTTCATTAAATCCCCATCATCATCTGAAGTAACCTAACATATCTCTGATCTTTGAAGTCCAAAGGCTCCTATGTAATACAAGTGCTCTGGAGTGCATCCGTGTCTCTGTGTGTGTGTGTGTGTGTGTGGGTGTGTGTGTGTGGGTGGGTGGGTGTGGGTGTGTGTGTGTACATGAGGCAAGTAGTTAATTTGCAGATAATTTTGGTAGAAACCACTCAGGCCTGTTGCTTCTTCTGAAGATAATATGTTTTCACACCTTCTCCTTTGGGCATATTCACCTAATTATTCATCAAGAACTTATTCTTGTCAACATAATAGCGTGGAGAGGGACAATTACTTAATTTGTCAACTGAATAGCACTGTCTTTGTTTGTTTCTTTTGTGACCATGTTCTATCAATTTCCATTGCTGCTTTCAAATCTGCTGATTGAATTAATGCCATTCTGGAGTATTTTGTTTTCAGGATTATCTCTTCTAATTTACTTTTTATATTTTGGCAACAAGTCAAATCTCTGTTGAAACCGTGCCCATCCTAAAAAGCTCTGGTGATAGCAGTGCTACAGCATCACTGTCTTGCTCAACAAGCCCCTTGGGAGGGCAAACTTCCAAGGGCTTGTGGAGAAATGGGGCCTTATGCAGCAACATCTGATGGTCGCTATTTACATTGCCTTTGGATTTTGCTCCTGAGTCTCATTGCAGATGACAGACTGTATTAGCTTTTTTCCATGCTGCTGATAAAGACATACCTGAGACTAGGAAGAAAAAGAGGTTTAATTGGACTTACAGTTCCACATGGCTGGGGAGGCCTCAGAATCATGGCAGGAGGTAAAAGGCACTTCTTACATGGTGGCGGCAAGAGAAAATGAGGAAGAAGCAAAAGTGGAAACCCCTGATAAAACCATCAGCTCTCATGAGACTTATTAACAATCACAAGACTAGCACGGGAAAGACCAGCCACCCCCTGTGGCCATGATTCAATTACCTCCCCTTGGGTCCCTCCCACAACACGTGGGACTTCTGGGAGATATAATTCAAATTGAGATTTGGGTGGGGACACAACGAAACTGTATCACAGGGCTTTTGTCTAGGGTGCAGTTGGTGGCCCAGGAGATAACCTGTGTAGAGCCATATGCCTGCATAACAGTTTTCCTGGGAAGCACTGGATACAGCTTGAGCCATTGTGCTCCTAAGAGCTTCTCTGAGCCCTCAGGAGTATAAAGGCTGAATTAATTTTCACTGCTTGTGAAGTGCAATGTTGATTGCCCACACACTGCCTTATATGAGGTTGATGCAAAGGTAATTACTTTTATGACTAAAATCACAAATACCTTTGCACCAACCTAGTGTCTTATTGCTGCTGTCAGTCTCATCCTTTATTCTTGAAAATATTTTCTATTGATACTACCAACCATTGAAAATTAAGCATGAATTCTGTTTCCCATTCCTGCTTACTACTGACATTTCAAGTTCTGAAGTAGAATCAATAAAATTTAAAGAAACACTCTCTTTTCTGATTTATTCCTTGATATTGCCAGATACAAAGGTGTGTTGAGCTTGTCCCCTTGTCTCAGTCATACTTTACTAAACACGTTATTCAAAGGAAGGATCAAAATCTCTCTCTTCCAGAGCCAAGGCAGCCTTTTCTCTTGCCTTTGGATGTTAGAATTCAAGGTTCTTCTATCTTTCGGCTCTGAGACTTGCCCCACCAGTGGCTCTCAGGACTCTGGGGCCTTTAGCCTTGGACTAGGGGTTACTCCATCAAATGTCTTGGCTCTAAGACCTCTGGACTTGGACTGAACCACACTACTAGCTTCCCTGTTTCTCCAGCTTGTAGGCTGCCTATTGAAGGACTTCTCAGCCTCCATAATCAAGTGAATCAATTTCCCCTAATAAATCCCTTTTCATATATAGCTCTCTGTGTATATCATATTGGTTCTGTCTCTCTGGAGTACCCAAACTAAAACAGAAATTGGTACTGGAGAGTGGGTTGGTTGCTATAATAAATACCTAAGAATGTGAAAGTGGCTTTGGAAATGGGTAATGGGGAGAAGCTGGACCAGTTTTGAACTAAGTGCTGGAAAAAGCCTATATTGCAAAGAAGGGAGCATTAAAGGCAATGTGAGTGAGGCCTCAGAAGAGGAGAGCTGTAGGGAAGAGCTTTATTCTTGGAGATTACTTAAGTGGTTACGAACAGAAGGTCCACAGAAATATGGACTGGAAGGGCCATTCTGATGAGGTCTTAGAAACGAGAAACAAGGTATTGGAAACTGTAGGAAAGGCGGTCCTTGTTATCAAGTGGCAAAGAACTTGGCTGAATTATGTCCATGTTCTAGGACTTTGTGAGAGTGTTTGCAATGCTGCATGGCTTCTCTTAACTGCTTATAGTAACACATGAGAAAAGAGAGTGATTTAAAGATAGAATTTAGAATTAAAAGGGAAGCAGAACATAAAGATTTGGAAAATTCTCATCCTGGCCTTGTAACAAGTAAAGAGTATGTTCAGGAGAGAAAACCAAGAATGTTGCCAAGTGATTGTTTGATACGATTAGCAAGAATACAAGGAAGCCAGGGGCTAGTCATCCAGACAATGGGAAAATTACCCTGAAGGCATTTCAGAGGTTTTCTAAGGTTGCCTCTCCCATCATAGGTCCAGAGAACCGTTCCAGGACACCGGAGGGACCAAGGGCACCCATGTAGTCATGGGGCTTGCTGCCAAGGACCTCCCCAGGTCTCTGCTTCCTGCATTCTGGGGAAGCTCTGACTAGCTTTGACTCAAGCAGGCCCAGGTGTAGTTCATGCCACCTGTCAGGAGCACACAAGCAGTGATCCTTGGTGGCATCCACTTGGTCCTAATTCTGCAGGTATACAGAATGCAAGAGCTGTGGAAGCACGCTTGGCTTCTTTCACTTAGATTTCAAAAATAGTATTTTCAGTCTGGGCGCGGTGGCTCATGCCTGTAATCCCAGCACTTTTGGGAGCCCGAGGTGGGTGGATCACGAGGTCAGGAGTTCAAGACCAGCCTGGCCAAGATGGTGAAACCCTGTCTCTACTAAAAATACAAAAATAAGCCTGGCATGGTGGCGGGTGCCTGTGATCCCAGCTACTCAGGAGGCTGAGGCAGAGAACTGCTTGAACCCAGGAGGCAGAGGTTGCAGTGAGCTGAGATCGGGCCACTGCACTCCAGCCTGGATGACAGAGTGAGACTTCAGAAAAAAAAAAATAAAAGAACATAATAATAATAATAATATTTTCAGAAAGAATGTTTTCAAAGAATGTTTTATTCAAAAACCCTCAGGGACCAAGGAGTGACCTGCCACGGGAGTGGAGCCCCTGCAGAGAGCCCCCGCTAGGGCAATGCCCAGAAGAACTGTGGAGTGGGGGACACCGCAGAGAGTTCCTACTGGGCAATGCCAGGTGGAGCCATGGGGGCAGGGCTGCTCCTGAGACCCTAGAACTGTAGAGCCACCAGCATGCAGCACCAGTTCATAACAGCCACAGACATATGACTTCAATGTATGAAAGGTAAGGCATGGGCTGTGCCCTGCAAAGCCATAGGGATGGGACTGCCTGCGGCCTTGGGGCTGCAACCTCCACTCTAGTGTATCTAGGAGGTGGGACATGGACTCAAAGAAGATTATTCTTCAGCCTTAAAGTTGGATATTGCTTTTACTGTTGGGTTTAAGACTTACTTGGGACTTGTAATTCTTCTCTTTTTTCCTATGTCTCCCTGTTGGAATGGAAAAATCTATCCTATGCCTGACCTACCAGTGTGTCTTGGAAGTCAATAACTTGTTTGATTGCACAGGCTCACAGCCGGAGGGAAATTTGCTTCAGGTTGAATCATGCCTTGAGTCTTATCAATATCTGATTTAGATGAAACTTCTGGGTTTTAGGCTTTTGAGTTGATATTGGACCAAGTTAGGACTTTGGGGACTATTGGGATAGAAAGGATATATTTTGCATGTAAGAAGGGGTTGACCTTGAGGGGTCCAGGGGTAGAATGCTATGCTATGGTTTGAGTATCTTTGTTTCCTCCAAAATTCTTGTTGAAATGTAGTCCCCAAGGCAATAGTATTGTGAGATGGTGGCCTTTGGGAGGTGATTGAGTCATGAGGGCTCCCCCTCCATGAAAGGGATTAGGTGACCTTAGAAGAGAGCTTGATGGAGTGAGTGAGTTTGCCCCTTACTGCCCTTCTGACTTTTGCCACATGAGGACACAGCATTCCTCTGCTCCAGACAAATCATCTGCACCATCTGGGAAGCAGGGAGCAGCCCTTACCAGATGCCAGTGCCTTGATCTGCGAATCTCCAGCCTCCAGAAATGTGAGAAATAGATTTCTCTTCTTTAAAAATTACCCATCCTGTAGTATTCTGCTGTAGCGGCACAAAATGGACTTAGAGACAATTGCTATCATCATGTTTTCATTATTAAATTTGGAATTTTCATGTTTTCATTATTAAATTTGGAATTCCTTGAGATCAGAGGCAAAAATATGCTTGACTTGTTTGAGGAACAGCAGAGGTCAGTGTGACCAGAATGGTGAGAGTTAAGGGGAGAGTGGAGATAAATGAAGTCAGAGGAAGCAAGGGGCCATGATAAGGACTTTGCTTCGACTCAGAGGGACATGGGAAGTCAGTGGAGGATTTTTATCTGAGAATTGAAATGATTTGACTTTCACATTAAAAAGGATCACTTTGTCTGTCGTAAGAATAAACAAAGGGAAGACGAGGGCAGGAGAATATAGAGCAGATGGGAGGTTACCGCTTTAAACCAGGTGGGAGGCTACTGCTTTAAACCAGGCAAGAAAGGTTGATGGCTTAGACCATAGTGACAGTACTGTTGGTAAGAGGTGCTCAAATTCCAAATCTATATTGAAGATAGATCCTGTAAGATTAGTTGATGGATTGAAGGTAGAATAAGAAAGAAAAAAAGCCCACCAAGGATTCCTCCAAGATTGTTGACCTGAGCAACTGGAACAATGAAACTGACATTTGCATAGAGGGGAAGACTAAGGAAACCATATTTGAAAGATGGATATAGGGAAGACTGAGAGATTGATCTGGAGCATGTTTAAGTTTTTTGATGCCTATTAGACAACCAAGTAGAGGTATCAAGTAAGCAGTAGGATAAATAAGTCTGGAGTGTGGAAGAGTTTTGTGCTGAGACATTAAAGTTTGAATGTTATCAGCAGGTGCAAGTCACTAAAGACATGAGAGTGGATGAGATCCCTGGAGAGGGGTTACACATAGAGAAACGGTGAAAATCAGGGCAAGACATCTAAACTCTGATGCTCAGGGTGATAGAAAGGAAGAAAAATTAGGAAAAGAGATCACTGGCTTATGGCCAGCAAAGTCAGAGGAGAGACAAGAGAGAATGGCCATGAGAAAGTCAAGTGAAGCAGGTGTTTCCAAGAAAGGAGGGAGTGAAATATTAAATATGATGAAGATTAGCAATCAGCCCTTGTATTTGGCAACAGGGAGGTCATTGGAGACCTTGACAAGAGCAGTTTATATCAAATTGTTAAAATGTGAACTTGATTGAAGGGCATTTGAGGTGAGAAACAAGACAGTGGATAGAGTATGTATAGATAGCTCTTCTCCTGCAGTTTCACTGAAAAGGGGAGCGGAGAAATGGGAGGTTGGAGGATGAGCCTGTAGTCTCAAGTAAGGTTGTTTATTTCCCCAAAAAATAATTTTGATGAATTTACATCTATCAGCAGGGTGTATTAATAGGGTAACATACAGATGACTTCATTTTGGTAAGAAGCAAGCTCTTTTACTTTATCAAATTGCTTTTTAATCTCCTGGACTCATCTGGCATTAAATTTGTTAGAAGATATTGTTATGTTAGAATCTTATCACTGAAATATCTCAAATTCCGAGGAGCTATTTATTCCAAGTATTCAAGATACTTGTCATAAAGGGAAGTCTTCCATCTTTTGGGGAACTGCAGCAGACACCTCCAGTTTTAGAGTCACATGACCTTATTAATGTTACTCCAAGCATTCCTTCAAAGTAATTAGTACATTTTCATTTTGATCCAACACTAGACACTTCAGGATCAAGTACAGGGAGTTGAGGTGGTTCTGGAAGGATTAGGATACATTCGCTTGGATTTTCAGTGAGTGCAGCTCAGAAAAGAGAACAAATACCAAGGAGTAAACCAAGCAGTGGGAAGTCAGGAGGTCAGAGACTGATGGTGAACCAGGAAAACCAATAGTGTGGTGGAGACAAGGGGACTGCGTGAACTAAGCCCATCATGGTACAGAAGAGCACTGGGTGACGGAAGAATGACTCAGGGCTCAGATAAGGATGGGAGTGTGCAAATGTGGAAATACGGCTGCTTTTTATAGGCAGATTGGTCTGTTGCTGCTGGGCTTGGCCTTTCTTATTAAACTACTGCATTTGCAGTGCTTGTACTCCAGTCAGCGTGTTCAGTATTTGAGGTGCATGAGCTTATTCAGTGGTTACCACATCTCTGCAAATGCAATATTGTTTATTTCATAAACGAGGAAGCCAAAGTTCAGGGAGGTTATTTGCTCAAAGTTATGCACCTGATACATGGTTGAATCTGATTCTCTCTATTATAAAACACACCTTTGAAGTTTTCTGATTTACTATCTATAGTTGTACAGATCACACAGTCCACCAAATTTCCCGTTAGCAACTAATAGAAAATAAGACTGGTGGGTGAGCATGGGCCTGGATGATATTTCATGTTGAGAATTGAAAGAATAGAAATAACTGCAAATGAAAGATTTCTGAGGTAAGCTGTAAAATGGAGAAAAGAAAGTTTATTTTAATTGTCAGTCTTCATTGTTGTTTCTGCAGTAGTTTTCTCTACTTATTTTGCTTCTAAGCAGGGATATCAGTTTCATCTATTTCTTAATTTTCTCTGTCTCCAAGGCAGACATATGGTTCAAGCAAAGACTTGCAAGCATGCCAGGTGAAGTGCCCACAGCCCACCTTTCTGTTAGGTGATCATATAAGCTTTGAGACTGCAATGGGAAGAGTGGACATAAACAGAAGAAAGGGATGGAAGGACAATTAATAATTTGCTGACAGTTGTCAACCTTATATGCAATTGTAACAACAACAACAACAACAAATCCAGGTGAATTGCCAGAATTGAAAACAGATGAGAAGCATATGGTATTTACACAGATGCATTTCCTTAATTTTGTTTTTCAAACATGCATAACTATAAGTTTTCTGATACTTGGACAATAGATTTATACTGTAATATTTGTTGACTCCATAGTCTAAAATTTTATGTTTCCAACAGACTTCAGCTAATCTATAACATCTTGTGCTCCTTCATCTTCTCTTTGTTTGTTAGTTCATTGCCAACAAAATGTCATACATGTACACCTGTGAACTTATTGAGAACCTGTATTCCCCGTGTACTTATTAAGAACAGTGGGCTTTCTGGGCTCAAAGTCACAAAGACAAATAAGAATAGTGTGAGCATTACTTGACATGAAGTTATGAAAAAGTGCAAATAAAACTTATAGTGGGAAATATCCTCATGGGAAAAGCAACTTTTTTATTTAGATATATTATGTTGCTGATGTCTGACACCCACTTTTGGTTTAAAAGTATTTATAGGCAGCAATTGCATTTATTGAAGACATAAGTGAAACCGATTCTTAAGCAAAGAAATGAATTTCATTTGGGAAGTACTATTTTAAGTCACCGGTGGATATAGAAATGAACATGCCTTATCAGCAAGTAGACATGTGAGCCTGTAATTCAAGGGAACAACCTGACAGGAAGGCAGATTTGGGAGTCACGATCACAGAAAAGATCACAGAACCATGAAAGTACACACAATACAAATAGAAGAGAAACAAGGACAGAAAATGTAACATGAAAGGAATAGAAACCAAGAAGATCAGAGAGGGGATATTTAGAATAACAGAGAATCAAAACAAGAGAGTTGTTTTGTAATAAATCATAGAAGAAACATTTTTTAAAGGTGTGAAGATGTTGGTGAGGTTAGGAAAGAGAAGAGAAGATGAAGGAGCACAACATGCTAAATTCTTGGCATTGCAGTGAGAGGAGGTAAAAATAATTTCATCCTATTTTGGACAACCAGACAAGTTTGTTAAGGAATATTTTCATTTGTTCAAACTTAATAGGATTGAGCTGGATTCACTGATTAATTTCAGTAGAACTGGAATCTTTGGTATATTGAGTCTTCTCGTTTATGAATGTACTACATCTCAATATTTGTGCAGGCCATTTTTGTGTTTTTAATAATATTTCATATATTTTTTCATCAAAATCTTGTACACATTTTGCTAGGTTATTTCTAGGTATCTAATCTTGTTTCCCTCATAAATATTATCTACCTACTATATTTTGTGATGAGTTGTGATGGTGTGAAGGAGTGTTCATGATTCCTATAGGTTGATCTTGGATCCAATGCAAGTCGAATTCAAATACTACCTGGACAAAGGTAGCAACTTGATTTTAAAATTCAAGCCACAGAATAAAGAGCCAGGAACAACAGAGCAATAATGATGGATTATTTTTTTTCTACCACATGTCAAAACTTACAAAGCTGTAGTAATTTTTAGTAGTTCCTCTTACCATGCAAAAAAAAAAAAAAAAAAAGTTAATTCTACATGGTAGATCTCAATAGGAAAACAAAACTTTCAAAAAATTATAAGAAAATAAAGAGACCTTAAAAAGGATTCATTAGACAAGGCTCAAAATATTTGATTCATAAAAGTAAATGATACATTTGATTATTATAATTTGATGGATACATTTGACTACATCAAAATTTAAAATACCGGTATAATAAAAGACAAACATAAAAGACATAGGCAAATGAAAGATATTCGCATATGTTAAAAAGAATTAGTGTTTGTAATATAAGAATAATTTCTACAAATCCATAGTAAGTAAATAAGCTGCTTATTATTGAGAGGAGAGCAAACCAACAAGGCCTACAAGATCCTAATCTCCTCCTATCCCTGTAGGTGTCATGAAAGTGAGGGGCATGTATGTGTACCTGAAAAATAATTTTAAGATAACGCAAAATCATCAGGGCATCAGGATGCAGTTACCTGGCATGGAAAGGAAATGGAATCCCAGGGGAAGAGAGAAAAGGGTAACATGGTCAAGGGATAGATTGTGGGGGAGATTTCAAGTTGTATTCTCTTCTTTTGCTCAAAACTGCCTGCATGCATTGTTACCTACTCCATCATCCTAGAAAGGCATAAAAAAAGCAGTAGCAGCTACAACTGTTAAACCCTGCTGCATGGAGCAGCATTTATCAACAGATGCAGCAAACTGGACAGCCATGGAAATTTCTTCTAATCAACTCAAACAGCATGGAGGGAAAGGGTGTTTCCATGAAGGCAGGGGTTCATAGAGAGGTATTCCTACAGGTGAGGGAGTTCTCCACCCCGGCATGCAATACCCTCCTTTCTGCTCCAGGAGGGGAAAATGTTAAGACCTGGATTATGGTTCCTTTCCCCAAAGAAGTTGCTAGGGCACCTCTAAGGAATATGACCTCAGAGAGAAAAGCAATGACCTAGCTAAGATCACATACCTAAGATCTATCTCTAAAATCTATCTGATACCTACAACTTACATCAAAGAGAGGTAACAAAATTATACAACCTCTACCAGATGGAGAAGCATCAATACAGCAGGGAAACATTTAAAAAAAGCATGATAAATAAATATCCTCCAAGAAATAAGGGCAGATTCTAATTACACAATGCAGGATTAAACATCTATTTTTTAAAAATCAAGGAAAATTATTGACTTGAAAATACAAGAGTTGAAATAACAAACCCAACAGAGGGAATAAATGGCAAAAGAATTAAAGCAGAAGAGAGAATTAGTGCGGAGAAATATTAGGTAGAAAAACTCTTAGAAGTCTTCAGGATGGCATAAACAGGAGAAAAATATAAAAGCTAAGAGATATGGCAAAGAGAAATAGAAATGTCCGTATAATAAAGACAAATAATAGAAAAGGAAAATCTTTTTAGAAAGAACATTGAGACATTCCCAGAATTAGAGATTAAAATGCTCATAAAGGACCAACATAGAGTAACAAAAATTCACAAAACTGGACCCTCTGGTAGTTAAGTCAAATTTGGAAAAGAATATCAAAGGAAAGGTACTTGCTCCAGCAAACATGAATAGATAATACAAGGACATAATAAACACTCAATGGTGCTGGAAAAGAAACTTCTAATATACCAGAAGAACAGGACAGAGAATTAAAATGCTTCTGAAATATGGATAGATTGCTTTAAAATTAAATGAGGAAAGATTCCACTGTTTAATATGTAGTGCTGGGAGAACTAGCACTTTTTAAAGAAAATAAATAAATAAATAAAAAGCTGGGTCCTTTTTTCACCATAACAAAGTTAATGGATTCCAGAGAGTTTAAGCTTCTAAACATGAGAATTGAAGCCATAAAGCTAATAGGAGGAAACAGAGAAGTTCTTGTAACCTAAAAATGGAGAAGATCTTCTTAAAAACATGAAAAGCCAAAAGGTTTTCATAGCATCAGGTGGCAAAATATTGATGAATTTAACTGTGTCATATTAAGGATTTATATTTACCAAAAGACTGGATATATAAAATTAGAAGACAACAACTGACCATTATTTTCCATTCCCAAGACCAAAGCCAGATGAAGACCTAGAATTTACATGTAACTCCTAACAATTAATAAGAAAAATACGGAAATTTTAAGAGAAGAAAGTGCTTCTTGAAAATATATGAATCAGCATAAATCAGAGAGGAAATCTGAATAGTTAACAAGAATGCATTATAATAAAAAAATAAAGTTAAAACATCCACTTATTTTATGTTCATATTGTTGGCAAAATTAGAATGATGAATAGTAACACATATTGGTAAAGATACTGAGAAAAAGATTGCTTGTATACCGCCATCGGGAGCCCTAACTGATGCAACAATTCTAGAAGACAATTGTTAATATCTACTTTGCTTAAGTATCTATACACCTGACAACCCAGTTATTTTACTCTTGGTATATATATTGCAAATAATTCTCATAAGACATAAGTGAATATGAATAAGGACATTTATTTGGATTATTGGCTAGCTGAATGTAAGCTGGGTCCCTCTTACTAAGAGAATAGACCATTAAAAGTTGGTGGATGCAGTCTAGGGAAAACTATGAAGCACTGAAGCAACAAAATAAATTTAGGCAGTAAGAGAAAGATGTCAAGAACTCCATCCAGTGTCTTGAGTAACGTTTATTATGGTATCAATTACTGTCATGTTGTTTTGGTAATCTATTGCTCCATAACAAAGCATCTTCACATTTAGTGGCTTAAGACAACAATCACTTATTTTGCCCACACATTTGCAATTTGGGTTTGAAGGCTAAAAGGGGATGGTTCATTTCAACCCTAGTGACATAAATTGGGTCACCTCGATCTTTTTCCAAGGCGATTCCCTTACATGGTTGGCAAGGTGGTTCTGGCTGTCAGAAGGATCCCAGGCTTCTTGGTCAGTGACCTCAGTTTCTTCACATGTGGGCCTCCCCATGTGGCCTGGCCTTCCTTATAAAATGACAGGTTGCAAAACTTAGTATTCTGAGAAACAGGAAGTGGAAGCTTCCAATCTCTTAAAACCTGGACCTAAAAATTGCCACATGATTATTTCTGCCATATTCTAATTATCAAGCCTACTGAGATGCAGTCGGAAAATAGTCAAATAATTTGTGGATGTCATTTATCATCATAAACAGGTATAACCATCCATTTCTACATCCATATGTATCATTTGTTTGTCTGGCTAAAAATGATTTACTCTCCTTCCATGTGAAGAATACTCTTATCCTTTCCCAAGGCTCCCCCAAATCTAAAGCCATTATGGCGTCAACTCAGAGTCCAAGATCTCATTATCATTGAAATCAGGTTCAGGTGTAGATGAGGCTCATTAGGTATAATTCCTGTCAGTCTGAAGACTGGCATGTTCCCCACAAACTCAACATACAATAGTGAACTAGGCTTAACCTAATTGTAATAGTCCCATTCAAAAGGGCTGGAACACAGCCATGCAGCAGTCGCTGGTCCTCTGCAAGTTTACAATTCACAACAGCGCACATTGCAGTTTCCTGATGATGGCAATTCCTATTCTATGGAAATTATCCTGCCGAGCTATTGGCTCTGTCCTCTAGGTTTTTAGTCCTAGCTGCCAAGTCATACTTCATCTTCCATAAGAAATCATTTGTCTTGCAGCTAAGTACTTTTCTCAGCCTGCTTCCTTTCTATGGACATTCGGGAGTTCTAAGTACCTCTTTTTACTTTGTACTATCTTTACGTTTCATTCCTAACTGACACAATTTTTTAAAAACATTTGTGGGTTTCTTGTTTATCAATTTATAGTCAATTTCATTAAATAGAGGTCACGCCCACATTTCTTTCCAAGACAGACCTTGTGTGCCTTGGGTGGCTGGTGACACTGCTGTGGAATATTGCTCTTAACACCTAAAAGCCCTGTTATTTAAGCTAAAGTATCTATGATTCTTAATCACAGGTCTTTTGATTCTCAGAAGTCCTACTAGGTACAACCTTAAATTTTTCTGAAGTCTTAACAAAAAATCTTAAAGCTATACTCTTGAAATCTTTGCCCTAAGACCATGGTTTACTGATAGAGACCCGGATTTGGTCTTTGACCTAGAGCCATTTTTCACTTTGAACATTTTTTTCCTAGGTAAAAATGACAGTGAGAAAGTTTATTTTTGAACACAGCAAGTCCTGTATTCTTTATATTTCCTCTAAACTTAGATTGAAAGCTTAACCGGTTTTTATTTAAGTTTATCTCTCTCTTCTTATATTTTATCACACGCAGCTAAAAGAAACCAGATGTCCCTTTTGACATTTTACCTGGAAATCTCCTTAGCCAGATCCATGAGCTTATTAGACATTTTCTCTACTATATTCTACAGGTGACAGTTTTGCTACACTTTTCACCACTGCCTAATACAGGTCATTTTTTCTGCAGCATTTCCCTTGCTGTCTTTCAACTTCAAATCCTAATCAACAATCACTTTCAGCTTCCACCTGCCACCTGGTCTCAGAGCTGACGCTATGTTTTGACATTTGGTTATGGCATCATCTTACATCTAGGTAACAAATTCTGGTTCTAGGTATAATATATATCAAGCACTCCAAGAGATAGCATGTGGGAGGTGCCAGCCTCTTAAAAGCTGGGCCCAGAAACTGTGCAGCATCACTCTGAACAAACTTGTTCAGATTTAAGGGCAGGGGATGAAACTAGTGTCAAAAAAATTACTTCTCACAGATGGGGAAGTAAGAAGTGGGAGCAGGTTTGAAGATCAGAGCTCAATTCAGCCCACTGAATTAGAGATAGACAAGTTAAAATTTTTAATAGGCATTTGGATATGATTCCAGATACCCCCAAAAAGAGATCTGGGCTTGAGGAATAAATCTGGGAGCTATGAAAATGAATACTGTTAACTCCAAAAAAGAGTCTAGAGTAAGAAGAAAAGAAGACTCAAGACTAATGCCTGAGAAATTTTAACACAGAAGTATCAGATAGGGGAGCATCCAGCAGTGTAGACAAAGAAAGAGTATCCAGAAAAGCAGGAAGAAAACCAGGCCAGCGTGGAGCCATGGAAGTCGAAGAAGAGAACGAGTTAAGAAACAGTGGTCTGGCCGGATGCAGTAGCTCATGCCTGTAATCTCAGCACTTTGGGAAAATCATTTGAGGTTAGGAGTTCGAGACCAGCCTGGTCAACATGGCAAAACCCCATCTCTACAAAAAAAAAAACCCACAAAAATTAGCTACATGTGGTGTCTGGGTGCTTGTAATCCCACCTACTCGGGAGGCTAAGGCAGGAGAATCGTTTGAACCTGGGAGGCAGAGGTTGCAGTGAGCCAAGATCGTACCACAGCACTCCAGCCTGGGTGACAGAGGGAGACTCTGTCTCAAGAAAAAAACGAAACAACCAAAAAACCAGCCATCTCATAACATGTGTGCACTTCCCCTCAGGCCTCCTGCCAACTTAACGAAATGAAGCACATAGAATAACAAATAAAAACAACATATTTTCCTACTGGGTTAAGGCTACTGGTAGGGTTTTGGCCAGATTATGAAATATGGTTTTGTAAAAGCCAAGAAATATTTAGATACTGTGACTTTCCATATAAAAAATTATATATATATATATATATATAACCAGAAAGCTTGAGAGCTATGATAGTTATTGTCTGAGTGGAATCTACTGAATTTCTAATGAGGATGATATGCAGGAAACAGAAAAAGGAACTCCAAACCATCAGCATACCTGAGAATCGTCCCTGCACACCACGGTCAGCCATTTTGCCATTTCATTTGTTTATTTCAAAGGAGAAAGATTGTCTTTCTGGAAGATTAACAACCAAGATATGATATATCTTTTCACTAGCCATAAATTAAATACAAATACTGCAGAGAAGCAGAAATTTCCTTTTGAAACCAAGTTCATGAAACCGAGTTTTGGAAATGATGGCTGCCTGGGTGGTACTGCTGGATCAGTTCAAGTTGGCTTATATTTATTGGAAGGGAACACTGCAATTTGCTTAAAATACTCTTCCATTCTAGAATGTTTTATTCACCTCAAGTCCAGCTCCTGGACACGCTGATGTCAGGATTCCATCTCACTTCCTTCTTGGTCTCCTCTCTCCTTCAGGGGACACAAAGCATTTGACCTAAATCAAGGACAAAACTCAAGAGTCTTTTTTCTTTGAGAAGCCCTAAAACCCACTCTATGGATGACTACCCTACTGTGGAAAGAAATACTAATACATGACATGAAGCACTGTCAGTGCCTTTGAAGATGATTGGTTTCATCTCTTGTGGGGAGATAACTGTAAAACCGCTCTTCTACGGATGTTTGCAAAATCTGGAAGTTCTGGAGGAAATGTCAAAATCCTCCATGTTTAGCACTGTATAAAAACTAGCTCAACACTTTGCTGGCATACCTATAAAGGCTGGAGTCACCTACTTCAGGTTGGTTTTCTCTGAAATATCCCAAAGAGGTTAATGAAATCCTGCCAGCAATTAAATACAAAAATGTAGAGAGATGAGCAAAAGAGAAAACATTCTAAGAGAGATGAAATATAAAGATTCCAGGAAGGATCTGGAAATTGTACAAGTTTTTCTAGGAGATTGATTTGAATTTTGGAAAAGTCTTCTAACTGCCTGGCGTTTATGCAAATCCAAGCTCTGAATGTTTTTGAGGTCTGCCCTATCAGTCATAATATATAATGGAAAGAACTAATTATCTTAGGACTGTGCAGCTGCATGCAACCTTCAGATTAATATCAGAGTTCAAAGAGAGAAGCAGATGTGTAAGGCAGAAGCAATGCCAGCTATGTACTTTGGCACATTAGGAAATATTTGGTTTGATGAAAGAGTCTTATTCAATAATAATTTTCCATCTCTTAACCATGGAGATGGGATTAATATATATGAATCTGTCAACTAGGTTGCTGTTTTTCATTGTATTTGTTATTTTTCCATTTGGGGTTTAATAGACAGGAAATTGTAGCTTTTTCAGAGCTCGTGTGGATCTTGTAAATCCCAATGGAAGCCACTAAGAATAACAAATCCAATAAGGTGCCTGTCAATTGCAATTTATTATTATCTTTTTAGCAGAACTGAGAATAACACTATACAAGTCAATTTGCTGAAACTTGTCTCTTAACTTTTTAGCTAAGTAGTTGAGGTTTAGAGGCACGTTTTTTAAGACAGTGAGTGTTTGTCCGCATTGTGCTTTAAGCAATCCTTCTAGATGCCTTGGAAAATAAGCCCAGTTTTCACAGGCTTGGAAAATCCTAAAGCCAAAGATGCTAAGTATTCAGTTTGACTCTGGAAGGGGTCTAGCTTTGTGACATCCGCATGTCTTTACTATAAGCCAGCCTTCAGCAGAAAAGGACAAAAACACACTTGGAAATGATCTAGTTAAAACTGTCCACAGAAGAACAACTGGAAATTAGTACAGCCATATGGAAAAACAGTGTTGGGGTTCCTCAAAAAGAAAAACAAAAATAAAACTGCCATATGATCTAGCAATCACACGATTTGGTATATATCGAGAGGAAATGAAATCAGTATGTCAAAGAGATATCTAAACTCCCATTATGTTTTTTAAGAGTTGAGATCTCTCTCTGTCATCTGGGCTGAAGTGCAGTGGTGCAATCACAGCTCACTGAAGTCTCCAACTCCTGAGCTCAAGCGATCCTCCCAGCTTAGCCTCTGTAGTAGCTGGGACTAATGATGCAAGCCAGCGTGCCTAGTTTTTTTGTTTTTTTGTTTGTTTGTTTTGTTTTTAGAGATGAAGCCTTGCTATGTTTCCCAGGCTGATCAATCTTGAATTCCTGGCCTCAAGCAATCCTCCTACCTCAGCCTCCAAAGTCACTGGGATTACAGATGTGAGCCACTGTGCCTTGCTTGCACTCCCGTGTTTTTTGCAACTCTATTAAACATAGCCAAGATATGGAACCCACCTAAATGTCCATCAACCAATGAATGGATAAAGAAAATGTAATTAGATACACAGTGGAATACTATTTAGTCATAAAAAAGGAGGAGGTCCTGTCATTTGCAATGACATGAATAAACATGGAGGACATTATCTTAAGTGAAATAAGCTAGGCACACAATGACAAATACCATATGATCTCACTTATATGTAGAATATAAAGTAGTTGAATTCACAGAAACAGAGAAGAAAGTGGTGGTTACCAGGACCTGGGGTCAGGGGAGTGGGGGTGGGAGATTGGGGAAATGCTGGTAAAAGGATACAAAATTTCAATTAGGAGAAGTACGCCAAGAGATCTATTGTACAACATGGTGACTACAGTTAAAAGCAACATATGGTATTTTTGAAAATTACTAAGAAAGTAGATTTTAAGCGTTCTCACCACAAAAAAATTGTAAGCCTGTGAGGTCATGCATATGTTAATTAACTTGATTTAGCCGTTCCACGGTTTGTATATATATCACAACATGTCATACACCATAAATGTATAGAATTTTTATAAATTAAAACATAACAAATAAAGAGAAAAAAGACTGAAGAAAATACATCAATGTACATGGTCATCATCTGTAAGTGGGAGGACTATGTTTGACTTTAGGTTGTTCTTCCAGCATCACTTTATTGTTCTAAATTTTCTGTCATAGGAATGGAATAATATTTAATTGAGATGAAACTAAATGTTTTTAAATGTTTTAATTAAATGTTACTTCATGTAACATCTAACGGGATGCCAACTCCTTTATAAAATGAACACATTAGCTCATAAGTGGCGTGAATGTTTTAATTCTCTACCTTTCCATGACGTGCTTTCTACTGACAGCGAAAAGAAAAAGTTATGGCCCCTGATTTCCCATGTTTGTGGAGTATGAACTTTATTTCCATATACCAATCAATAATGTGTTTTTTGGCCGGGTGTTGTGGCTCACACCTGGAATCCCAGCACTTTGGGAGGCCAAGCTGGGCAGATCACTTGAGGTCAGGAATTTGAGACCAGCCTGGCCAACATGGTGAAACCCTGCCTCTACTAAAAATACAAACATTAGCCAGGCATAGTGAGGCACACCTGTAATCCCTGCTACCTGGGAAGCTGAGGCAGGAGAATCATTTGAACCCAGGAGGTGGAGGTTGCAGTGAGCCGAGATCGCGACACTGCACTCCAGCCTGGGGGACAGAGTGAGACTCTGTCTCAACAAAACAGATAAACAAAATAATAATAATAATAATATGCTTTTTAATCTTACATTTGAAAACAGAGCACATTGCTAGTGATTTGTTTTCCTTCATATCAACCAATGATAGCTACATCCTAGCACATCCTAGCTGCTACCTGCAAAGATAAGAAATGATGTAGGGTTATATTTCGGACAGTTATTAGTGAAGAGGCAAGGATGATCTTCCCAGATTCAGTGTAATCCAGATATTATCATGCAGAATGAGCCACTGGAGATACTAGCCGGTGGAGGAGACACAGAAGAAAGGTAATGGTAAAAACTCTTGTCTGGAGTTTTTACTATTGCAAAGCAGCATTGGACATCAACAGCAGAAGGGAGGGAATAGAAGATAATGAGTGTTCAGCAACTCTATGACCAAGGGTCAAAGATATCAGCCAATTTCTAGACAATCTCCTTGGTACAAAGGACAACGTAAAGGCAGAGGGTGTCCTTCGCCACTACACCGATCGACCAGTGTTGAAAAGCCATGCATAAGAATAAAACCACCTATCATATTCTGGAGTCTTTACTCTGTGCCAGACACTGTGCTAAATGCTTGACATTCCTGACCTCATGTAATACACACAACTCTTAAGATAGGCACTATTACCTAACTTTTCTAGGAATACCTGTAGCTCAGGTGAAAACTTTCCTAGAAATACCTGTAGCTCACGTAGTACAAACAGCTCTAAGATGGGGACTATTACCCAACTTTTCTATGAGTATCTGTAGCTCAGGGTGAAAAAAAAACCAACTTAATCAAGATCACACATCTAGTAAATGATAGAGTTGGAATTGCAACCCAGGTCTGTGTGACTTCAAAGCCAGGCCCTTCAATGTTATGATGCATTGCTTCCTCCCATCTGTTTCCCAGAGTAACAGATGTATAGCTCTTCGCAGCTTGATAGCATTATCGCATGGCATTCTCACACCAGCAGTGGGATGTAGGTGGAGCAGATGCCACCCTGGTACTATACATGCGAGCATGAAGAATAGACTGAGTGTCCAGCCCAAAGCAAGAAACCTGGTAAACAATGGCAACAGGTCACAAACCTAGGATTTATTTCTTTCTTTTTGCTTCATATTAATCCATAACACATTGCAATTTCTCATTGCATCAGTGAAATGCCTCTGTGTCGCAGTGAAATCTATGTTTTCTGTGAATCGAACAGAAAGAATAATGACCCAGGCAGAACATAGTCAGGATGAAAATGTGATCACTCCCTCTGAAGGGACACAAAATAGCCAAACTGTGATCACTGTAAAGAGCTAGATTTGCATCTTCTCCTAAGTATGGCTTTAGTCAGTTACTTCATCTATTGATTTTCTGTGAAAATCTTGAGCCTACGTTTTGTGAGAAAAATGCCTGAAAGGCTTTTGATGAATTCCTTTTTAGCTTTAAGTACAACCATCAGGACGACAGAAGTGCTTCTCAGTGATGTAACTGCAACCAATTCTTTCTGCTTGTTTGAACCAAAGTACTTTTTGATTGAAAACTACCTTGTTCAGACCTGCTTTGAAGGAACAAATGGAGCAGGATGGGTTAAAGTACTATATTGATCAGTTATTGCTACAATAATGCTGGGTAGTCACCTACCCACAAAGAAAGTGGTATATAGCCCTGCACTTTGATTCCCAGGCTAAGTCTGCAGGTTGACTATGGTTCTGCTGATTTAGGGTAGGGTCTGCTGTGCTTCAGACTATGGTGTAACTGGCCATGGTACCAGGTCAGTTTTTGTGGGTTAGGCTCATGTCTATCCACGTATGTTTATTTTGGAGTGGAGGCTGAAGGAGAAGCTAATTGCTAAACTGAAAAGGCTCTTGAGAGAGCAGGTAAGCCAGCTTTCAATGTTTCCAATGTGGTCAGACTTGGTCCCCAAGGAGTCCCCAGAGGCTTGGAGTTTTTACAGCAGGGCTTTGGGGGTCATAAACCAATTAGAATAAAAGTACCTATAACAGGTTGGACACGGCGGCTCAAGCCTGTAGTCCCAGCACTTTGGGAAGCTGAGGCAGGTGGATCACTTGAGGTCAGGAGTTCGAGACCAACCTGGCCAACGTGGTGAAACCCCGTCTCTACTAAAATTACAGAAATTAGTTGGGTGTGATGGCATACACCTGTGATCTCAGCTGCTCGGGAGGCTGAGGCAGGAGGATTGGTTGAGTCCGGGAGGCAGAGGTTGCAGTGAGCCCAAGATCGCACCACTGTACTCCAGGCTGGGCAACAGAGCAAGACTCTGTCAACAACAACAACAAAAATACCTATAATAGTGCCTAAACTAACCCCACCTTCTGTTGGAGAGAGAAATGGGGTGGAGAGAGAAGAATGCAACATCCCGTACACCAAACCCAGAGCCAGACCTGACTTTATGACAAATACCAAAGCAATGAGAATAAAGGAGTACACTCTCTTTTTTGTCCTAAAATTCTACTTTACATGGAGAAAGTCATGAGCATCTGCCATGTACAGTAGATAGAAAAAAAATTAATGAATAAAACATTGTCACTTTGGGTCCTATTTACAAACTAATTAAAATGACAGAGACTAAAAAGAACCTTAGTCAATTTTTTTTTCCATATTGAAACACTCGACTGTGATTACGTTTTGTTTTGCATAATGAAAAGATAGCATCTACTCTAGTGGTCTAAGTTTACACTTACATGTTTCAAATATCAGCATTCATAATTTGTGATCAACTGATTTATACTACTTTATTCAAGTAGACAGAAAATGCTCTTCATTAAAAATAAATTCCTAATACATGAAAGTTTTATCTCTTCTTTTTCTATGTTGGATTCTTACTAGTTATTGGCTAAATCTTACTATAATACCTAATTTTGAATTCTGATATGTTTTATGTCTTTGTATTAAGGTCTGAATACATATCCTTATATCTGGGGATATTATGACAGGTACAAAAAAACCCAAAATATAAAATAAAGCTATTTCAGATGCCTAACAAGAAAGCATGGAAATTCAATTATCATGGAAAATCTCAGTATATTATAATTCAATTTGGTCCATGTTCAAAAACCTACTTTCTGGTAACTGAAGTTATAGCAGGCCCATCTTCCAGTGTTCACTTTCTGCTAAGCTCAATCTGGTTGGCCCCTTCTGATCCACAGTTCTGATAGGACTACCATTCTAATATTGCCCCTCTGAGATACTACATTTTTTTTCCCATGCTAAGTTTATCCACCATAGACCACGGGAATGCAACCCCAGACTTTGCAATGTGCTCTGGCTTCCAGAAAGATACAGACTAACCTGGGTTTAAGCCCCCAGGAAGTGCTATGTTTGCTAGGAGACGACTCCAGGAGCAGTGACACCATCATGGAGTCCAGCTGAAGAAAGAGCTGATTGTTGTCTGTAATCACCAGCTCTAATCAGGGCATGTCTCATCTTACCTGCTTTTATGTGAGTTCCATATATATCTCATTTGAAAACAGGGTTCTGGCCAGGCATGGTGGCTTATGCCTGTAATCCCAGCACTTTGGGAGGCCAAGGCCGGCAGATCATGAGGTCAGGAGTTCGAGACCAGCCTGACCAACACGGTGAAACCCCATCTCTACTAAAAATACAAAAATTAACTGGGCATAACAGTGCATTCCTGTAATCCCAGCTCCTCAGGAGGCTGAGGCAGGAAAACTGCTTGAACCCAGGAGGCAGAGGTTGCAGTAAGCCGAGATCGCGCCAATGCACTCCAGCCTGGGGGAAACAGAAAGACACAAAAAAAAAAAAAAAAAAAAAAAGAAGGAAGGAAGGAAGAGAAAGAAGGAAAGAAAGAAAACAGGATTCTGCAATTCTTAAATTCCTTTTGATAAAGCATTGCCTTATATACCATCTCAGAAAATAGGAGGAAGTAACATTCCCTGGTATGCTTTTCAGGGTATCCTAGAAGCTTCACTTCCCAGATCTATCTGTATCCCGCTATCTAAAATCACCTCTACAGGGAGAGGAGCTCCTCAGTGGCCTGTCTGCAGTCACTCACTTGGAGTTTCCCTCAAGTCAGTGTAATCATTTGCAAACATTCAATAAGAGGCAAACTGGTTACTGGGGAGACTGCATCATCTTGTCTTGTATTAGCGTCTGCCCCAAGGCTTTCTCCTCATTCCTGTCTACATTTTTGCTAAGCACCAAGAAGCACTTTACTTCCAATGGTCATGGGCTTCTCACATAGCCATAACAAAAGATTCTGTGAATATCTTTTCCCCCTTATTTATATCTTTATGAATCTTCATATAATTTTAGTAAATCATTTATTTGTGCACTTTGCTGTTGAGGCCATGCTTAATTATTGCTTTTACATACACTTTGAACAGAAAATAGACCTCTGTATTGTGGCACACAAAGGAAGGTGATAGATAAAAGTTCCTTTTATCTCTGAAGAACTTAACATTCTCAAAGAACTTTGATGTTGATTAATTCACGCCATCTTCACAAACATGTTGGGTGAAAATAAAGGTGACGGCAGCAACAGAAATGGTTAGACTTGGATAGGAGCTGGTGTTTAAAGCAGATGCCTCCAAGAAAGATTTGTTTTGCCTTTTAACCATCAGTCAGTTATTTGTTTCACAGACCAGCCTGGTTTCATCTGCCCTGACTGTGGGCTCAGCCGTGGGAGTCTCCTATCTCTTTGTCTATCGACTCTCATTTCTCTAAGCCCTGGTCCTGGTTTAGCCTCCTGCTCTAAGTTCCTGCTTCCATTACTTCAATTCTTGTTTTTGTTTTTTGGTCTATTTCAGTCAGGATTCCAATTCTGTCTCCAAATCTAGCTGCTGAATTGGAGCTGCTTATTTCAGTATAGAGAATTAAAAACAAAACAAAACAAAATCTACACCATAGAAAGACCAACACACAATTATCTTTTTTATTGAGGAAGATTTTAGAGAAGCTGTAAATCAAATAACATACTATTTGTTATACTAATTGTCCTTCACTTGCATTGAAACTGCCATAACTAAAAATTGGTAGAACCTCTAAATCCCCCTCTGAACTTTTGTCAAGCTCTTTAAAGTCAGTTCATTCTGTGTGTGTGTGTGTGTGTGTGTGTGTGTGTGTGTGTGTGTGTGTTTTAATTAGAGAAATATCACCAGTTATTAACTCCTTACTGTTCGCCTTTCAGGTCTCAGTTTAAATATCATTTCTTCATAAAGCTCTCCTGGGCTGCCCTGACCAGGGTTTGGTCACTGCTGTGGTTTGATTGCGTGTCCCCTCCAAAATTCATGTTGAAGCATAATCCCCACTGTGTTGAAGTTAAGAGATGGGGCCTTTGGGAAGTGATTAAGTCATGAGTTCTCCACCTTCATAATGGATCAGTGCCTCATACAAGGGCAGGGGGAGCTACTTTAGGAGATAGTTTTTTGTTCTTACGTCTTCCCAGGTGAGGATACCTAGACAGCACCATTTATGAGGAAAAGGCCGTTGCTAGACACTGAACCTGTAGGCACTGTGATTTTGGACTTCTCAGCCTCCAGAACAGTGAGCAATAAATTCCTGTTGTTTATAAATTACCCAGTCCCGACTATTATGTTAGAGCAGCAGGGATAGCCTAAGACAGTCACATGGTAAAGTACATTTGTGTAGCACTGCAAACTTCATTACTTACACATCCTGCAGGTTTAACAATCCATACCTTTCTTCCTCGATAAGTTATAACTTCAAGGAGAGTAGAGAATGTCTTATTAACTCGCAGCATCCTCAGGCCTAGCACGATAACCAGTAAGTACATCACAGATCTAATGAAAATGTTGATCAATATGAATAGAGAGCAGTGTATTAGCCATTGAGGATGCCAGGATCTAGACACCATCTCAGGCAATTCCGTATCTAGCTGGGGATGCAGGTCACACAAATACAAATGCAAACAGTATCAGAATAAAACAAAGAAGAATCAAATGTATCATAACTTCCAAAAGGCTATACTTTGAGTGAAATCTACAAGGTCTTAGAGGCATGAAGACAGTGGTTTGGGATGGCCAAGAAAGGTTTGTTTGTATGTTTGTTTGTTTATTTGTTTCAGAAAGGTGATAACCAGAGAAATGGAGCAACTTAGTGGAAAGGATGCCTTCTTGGTCTTTTTGGCAAGGGAGATGGTGGGTAGCAAAGTAAAGAGGTGCATGCATAATGGATTTGAAGAACACATCTGTATATTTTCATTTTATTCTATAGGATACCCAAGGCAATAGGGAATTCTTTCTCTTTTCCTTCCCCTTTTCTCTTCTCCTCTCCTCTCCTCTCCTCTCCTCCCCTCCCCTCCCCTCCCCTCCCCTCCCCTCCTCTCCTTTCCTTTCTTTTCCTTTTAAAGTGTTATAGTCGACGTAGTAAAAGCAACTTTTGGGAACACTCAGTAAGACAATATGTATAGGTAAAAAATATGATGGGAAGGAATAGAATTTTGTGGTCATCCATGTGGTAGAATAAGGGGCACTGTAACCATGAGAAACACGGAACAAGGACAAGACCCACAGGACCTGATGCCAAACTAGATGGAGAGGGGGAAGGAATAGGGAGTGTCTTAGGGACTCCCAGCTTTTGAAGGGGGATGAAGAATACTAGCCATATGTTAAAAGACAGAGAGAGAAAAAGCCAAGGAAAGGTGACTATGTTGAATTTGAAGGGACAGCAGTACAGCCCAGCTATAAGAAATCACTCATGGATGGGTTTGATCTTGAGGCTTGGTTTGTGGCATGCGGTGCTGAAGAATTTGGTTTGAAGGACAGCTGCATACGGATATTTTGCTCCCCTGGGGAACTTACAGAAGAGAGTCTTTAGTTAGGGAAGAAAAATATTCATGTACTGGCTTTGCTTATAAACCTAAAGGACAATAATAAAAAATATTAAATATTCTCTCGTGGAGTCCCAAAAAGTGATACTGACCTTTTTGGTTCAAACTTTGCATTCCCTATCAGTGACTTCCAATCTTCATAAAAATATGAAATATGAGTATAGGTCAATATTTCGACATTTATTGTTACTACTACTAATTTCAGATATTAAAGGTGAAACATCAATGAGTAAACATGATTAATGTTTACACCAACCGGATCTTCAAGGCTAATCTAATAATGCAATCAGTGCACAAGTTTCAGATCACCATTTTCTCTCAAAGAAAAGTTTCATACTAGATGTGAACTTTTGCAGCATGAACAGTCCTGAACAAAAGGAAAACTGGCTTGGCTTTTAGAACTGAAGATCTGAGTGTGCAGCAAGCAGGCCAAATTAGCTGCAAATAAAGTGTCTGCGCTATAAAAACAGTCCTGCAGCTTTTTCCAATGGCGCTGCCTTTGAGTCATCTAGGATGCACAGTGCTGTACTTATTGGGTAGGTTTTTAGTTGGATGTCTCACAGGTTCTTCAAGAAATTAACAGATAGTCTGCAATGACAGGGCCAGCTATGAAATTGCTCCAACTTTTATTGCTGAAATGTTGACCCTTCTGTGAATGTGCCAGTGGCGGTGACAAGACTGCAGTTTGAAACCAGTCTGACAATCCCCACCTCATCAGCCTCCCATCTGACTTTAGCAAATTGGCACTGAACACCGACGCCAGCCTCTGTCCAGCACAGGAAGCCCTCCTGACACTTGGCAGTAGGTGTTGGGAGCCATATTGAGAAAGCCAGGAGTCTGACCAGATGGTAGCTCTCCCTTGAACTTCTTTAGAGATTTATTTTCTCTATGAAGCAGAGGGAATTGGCCAAGTCCGCCAAGCACATGGCCTTTTTCTGTACTTTCATCAGATGAGGAAGCCCTGGCTAGTCTTTTGGAAGCCGAAGACTTGGCAGGCTAGCAATCTTGGCAAAGCCACACAGCTCACAGACTACCAGGGGGCCCTTCAGATCACAAAGCAATCCTTGAAGTTTGCAAAGTTCCTAGATGAGGGGTGTGGGGACAGGGCAGGAATGATCCATCACAGACACCTAAAGGCATTCTGGAAATATAACCAGCTCTGCCAAGATAGAGGGTGAAAGAGAATACATTTAACAAGTCTTTCCAATAGAAAACTTACTTTGTAAGTGTTTAAATGCATAAATGTTGATTGGGCATCATGGCATTCCATCCAGGTATTGATTCCCACACATTTCCCAGAATGTGCTCAGACTCCGTAGGTTTTCATAATGAGGTTAGCAACTTTTCTTTTCATTTAATATTAGTATTATTCCCATCTATTCTTTTAAGGAAAGGACAGCAAGAGCACTAAAGGGTCTTATGCTCCTACTCTTCAACCTCCAACTGACTTTGTTTTGAAACAGTTTTATGGAGATATAACTCATATACTGTGCAATTTGCACATTTAAAATGCACAATGATGGTTGATGGTTTTTTATATATTACATCATTATTCAATTTGTGGTAAGACTTGTGGAATGTTATTTTCCATTTTTACTATTTTAAAGTATACAATTCAGTGGCATTAATTATATTCATGGTGTTGTGCAACCATCACCATTATTTCCAAAGTTTCATCACCCTAAGCAGAAACTCTAACCATTAAGCAATAACTCCCTATTCCCTCTTCCCACAAGCCCCTGGTATCCTTTCATGTGCTATTTAGCTCTATGAATTTGCTTATTGTGGGTAGTTCATGTAAGTGGAATCATATAATATTTGTCATTTCATGTCTTGTCTCACTTTGCATAATGTTTTCTGGGTTCATCTGTGTTGTAGCATGTGCCAGAATTTCATTCCTTTTTATGACTGAATAATATTCCATTGCATGATGTACCCCATTTGTTTATCCATTCATCTGGCAATGGACATTTGGGTTGTTTCCACCTTTTGTGGAAACGCTTTGACTACTGTGCTCAACTGACTTTTGTATGCCTTTCGAAGGAGAGAACGTGTGCCTGATTGCACTTTGCAATCAGGTGCACATGCATTCTGAATGCTTTCCAATTGTAAATGCTCTAAGGAGAGGCATCCCATGATAGACCTCTCAGTGCCTAGCATCAATAAAGACTGCTGGTAAAAATTGCATACATATAAAATAAAGGGCAGAATCACTGAATGCTTTCACTAACATAATCTATTTGAGAAAAGGTTATGTGGTTTTCCTGAGCATAAATCATGCCTGACTAATTGAACAGACTTCTTTGAGATGATACATATTTATGTGGAAAAACAGACACTGAGAATATGGCTGGTTTAAGCTTCCAAAATGTCTTGGAGGAAGTTTTACACCAAGGCTATTATGTTTTAATTAAATCACCATAGGATTGGAAGTAGGAGCAAACAGTTTTACCATTATAGAAAATTGACATTCCATTCAATGAATATTTATGATGTGCTTAGTTAGGAATTACGGAAAACACAAAATAAGACATACTCCCTGCACTCCCCCCAATCCACCTCCCAAGGGAAAAGGAAGCACAAGTAGTAAAATAAAATGTGTAGGACATGAAGGGTCACATCTTTACAAGAAAAAAATATAAACAATGGGTTTCCTTAGAGATTGTGCTCTAAGACCACTTCTATTCTAAATATATTTTAAGTAATGTTGTGGAGAGCATCTAGGGGAAAACTCCAAGCTTATGTAGGCCAATAAATCCTTCAAGGAAGGAAACCACAAATGAAACCATGCTTTGTGAATGAGCAACAATAATAAAAATGATGAAAACATTTCATTGAGCATTGAAAAGGCTAGTGAACTAATACAAGTAGTACAATCCATCCTAAAGAATAGGTTTAAATATAGCTATTGTGCTCCATAAAATATGACCAAGTATAAATACCTAAATACATTTTTCCCACATCCTAATTCTTACGGTGGGCTCATATGATTTAAACAACAACAGCAACAAAAAAGAAACCAATGGTGTAAGATAATAATATGATGACTATTTGGGAACAAACCACAATAATATCTCCTAACCTAATCATCATTTTAGAACAGTCATACTTAGAACATACACTGAGTCAGATGTTAGATGTTTAAAATTATGGGATTACAGAATGAATATAATCCTGCAGTCTCACAAGGTCACAAAGTCCATTGACATATTGAGAAATATCAACTTACTGAGAAATAATTTTTTAAAGAAAAATAAATTCTATATTCACATTTTATGTAGACATGAACAATACTATGATATGACTATGAAAACTTTTTGGTTAAAGTATGTTTAAAAAATTTCACAAGAGAAATCTGAAAAACACATTCAAATTAACTGGAGGAACACCAAAAGCAATAGTTTAGCTTTTATCAAATGTTATTCTCAACATTAACAACTCACAAGTTATTACCAGGTGGTAAAACATGAGGCACCTAACTGTGGAAATGCTAGTGTGCAATAATGTGAAAATGTCATTCAACTAAAAGAGAATTTAAAACATATCAGAATACTCAAACAATGCCAAACTTGTAAAGCTCAGTAGATATAATACTGATTGATCCAAATTAACCATGGGCCTATTTACTTCCAAGCTCTCTCTCATTTTTCTTCTTTCTTTTCTTCTCTTTCTTTCTTCTTTCTCTCTTTCTCTTTTTCTTTTTCTTTCCTCCCTCCCTCCCTCCCTTCCTTCCTTCCTCTGTCCCGCTCTTTCCCTCTGTTTCCCTCCCTCCCTCCCTCCCTTCCTCCCTTCCTCTGTCACGCTCTTTCCCTCTCTCTGTTTCCCTCCCTCCCTCCCTCCCTCCCTCCCTTCCTCCCTCCCTCCCTCCTTCTTTCTTTCTTTCTCAGACAGGTTCAGGTTCTGGAGTACAGTGGTGTGACCGCGGCTCACTGCACCCTCGAATTTCTGGGCTCAAGCTATCCTCCCGCCTCAGCTTCCTTGGTAGCTAGGAATACAAGCACATGCCACTTTGCCTGGCTAATTAAAAAAAAAAAAATTCTGTAGAGATGGAGGTCTCACTATGTTGCCCAGGCTGGTCTTGAATTTCTGGGCTCAAATGATCCTCCTGCCAGCTTTCCCTCCTTTTTCTGTTAACTAACAAAGATCTAATAGATCAGTTTGTAATGGATAAAGCATAATTGACATGGAAAAAGTCCAGCGAAGGACAAGTAAAATGATTAGAGGTGTGGAGGGGGGTATCCATGAAGATAAATGTAAAAGTTTTGTAATTTAGTTGCAAAGGTAAAGACAGAGTGAGGCTATTTTTGATGTTATTAGAATTGTAAAAGTAGAAACTAGGGAGAGGTATGGCTAGTTCATCACATTCTGGAATGCTAGAACGAAGAGAAAATCTCTTCAATCATCAGTGAGGAAAGTTTTAAGATAATTATTTGGGATAGAACTTCATAGTGCAAGGTGGACACGTTGTTATAGAGTTGAAACATGAAGAGAAAGATAAAAGCAACTGAAATAAACTCACAAATTGACAAGTTCATGATGTGAGAAGACAATTAGTAGATTTAGAATTTTCCTTACCATTAAAGGAGATGCTCATGCAGTCAAACATTATTTTCCAGAATTACCTTTATTGATAGTCAATTTTAGAATGCTAGGCTGAATAAGGGCAATAAGTATGACCTACTCTTGTGAATCTTATGCTCTTGTGTTTAAGGCCAACTCCAGAGGGGAGACCTGACTGCAATCATGTTGTCATTTGTAGGTTAAAGAGAAATTAAGCAGAACAGGTACTTGGGAAGCTTTCTCCTCTAGAGCCTTGCACCCCACCTGACCATAGACTTCAAATGACTCTACAGGAAGCTACTAAACAACATTCTTCTTTACTCCAAAAGAACATGTAAGAAAATCTACCCATTTTAGAGAAAAAAAATCAGTAGAATATCTGAAATCATAGAGATCCTCAAAATATGTATGTGACATTATCACACTCTTAAGAAATGCTAGAAAAGAAGTATTTTTTTTTTCTGGAAAGGAAACCATTGATGAATCTTTTAATTTGTATTTATTATTAATGCATCAGTCTCATAATCATAATATTTATGCAATTCTTTCATAATTTGGCTTGTCTGTAAAATGAGTTGAACTGTAGATCTCACCGTTTCTAATTTCTTTTTTTCTCCTTTTTTTTTCAAAATTAAAGCTAAATCCAAGTTGAAGAAGTGCATTCTCAGTAAAAGTTGGCTAATTTGTAGTGACCATTGTCTTTGACAAAAACAGATTAAGAAAAAGATCAGTTCAGGCCGGGCGCGGTGGCTCAAGCCTGTAATCCCAGCACTTTGGGAGGCCGAGACGGGCGGATCACGAGGTCAGGAGATTGAGACCATCCTGGCTAACACGGTGAAACCCCGTCTCTATTAAGAAATACAAAAAAAAAAAAAACTAGCCGGGCGAGGTGGCGGGCGCCTGTAGTCCCAGCTACTCGGGAGGCTGAGGCAGGAGAATGGCATGAACCCGGGAGGTGGAGCTTGCAGTGAGCTGAGATCCGGCCACTGCACTCCAGCCTGGGCGACAGAGCGAGACTCCGTCTCAAAAAAAAAAAAAGAAAAGAAAAAGATCAGGTCATACAGAATTTGGATCAGGATTCACCTGGTTTCATGAAAGTTTCAATAACCATATCTAACACATTTCTCCTGTTTTACAAGCCAGAACTGTATTAGGTTAACAAACAAATGAGATTAGTAAAATGCAAATAATTCTTTATTATCAGGAAGTCACCTTTCATTCTACAATGTTGCACTGGAGCAAGAAGGATACACAGAAGACTCCAGTAACTTAGTGATAAAATAATGATTGATTGAATTTGCTTCAGAAGTGATTGCCCTTTATCTTCTTAGGAGGAGATGCACTAGGTACCTCCGATTATGTAACTAGGATCAAAATTCATTCTTCCCTCTGGTAAGAAAATTATAAAGTAAAATCCACGTCTCTCTTCTCTAGGTGCAATTTTGAAATATGTCTGGAAAGAATGCATTGGTTAAAAAAAAAAAAAAAGCAGCATATGGGTAAAAAATATGCTTCCGTTGAAGTGTTATATCAGAAAGCACCACCATGAGATCTATCATTTGATAGTTTAAAGCCTGGATCAGATGGGCTCACTGCCTATTCACAGGCCAAATACTGAAGTGATGGAAAACCTGCAATAACACGGGAAAAGAGTCCCATTTCTTCCTCCGTGCCTGGTACATATAGAAGTTGATATGTAAATTATGTGTTCTTTGGAGGGTTCTGTAAAACAATGATGGGCTTAGTTTAAGCTATATCCATTGGAGGCCAAAGGTTGTGATGACAAATTATTATTTTAAAATCCTCAAAATGTTCTTGAAGTGCTACAAATAAATGGGACCTTTGCATGGCCTGCTAGGTTCTTTCCTTTTTCATCTGAATGTCCTGGCATTGGATGGACCAGTAAGTGCCTTCTTAAATTGGACTTGCTTCTGCAAATTCTTCCTATGCACAATCACAATTTCCTATTTTCTCTTACACGAGTTTAACCATTTAAATAGATTTGGTTTCGCTAACAAATTGTAGCTTTTGTTATCTTTTTAAATTGCTTGTTTAACCCTACACAAAATCTACCCCTTGATTTGCCTGAAATTTTGTCTTGAATCAGGAAGTTGATTAAGCCAAAATTTCATGTGCATACAAATAACCCAATGATCCTGGTAATGAGTAAATTCTGATTCAGTAGGTCTGGTGTAGGGCTTGAAATTATGCATTTATAACAAGCTCCCAGGACATGCTGAGACTGGTGGTCTGAGGACCACACTTTGAGTAGTACTGTTAAGCAACTATCATTTAACCCATCAATCATAACACTTGCGTGTCTTCTGGAGATATTCTAAGAGTGCCATTGAAAGTCTACATTTTTATGCACCAAACAACAACAACAAAAAAGCCACATTTCCACTCAGAAACTGCTTTTATCTTTGCCTGGCTCATTCAGTATGCAGGCCCTACACTGAATTCATAAAATCAAACTACACATTTGAAGGACTATGTATCAGCCAAATAAGGTCACCCAAATACAGAGACACACCTTCAATGAAAGAAAAATTACTTTTTGTTTCAATAAACTTTGCACATAAAGATGGAAAGTTGTTTTCTACTTTCAAGAACTTCTTACCAAAAGGAATGACAATTACTATACTTTGAAAAGGTCAAGAGATTTACCTTGGGTTTCTATAGCTGAAGAACTCCATCACTTTTCTGCGGAAGGTTGAGCTGCTTGGACTTTGAAATGAAATAGCTACTAGTGCAGAGATTTATCTCAAGCGTTGCAGTCTTTCATAGGTAATTTTCTAGCTGGAAAAGGATGTGAAATGTTGGCTGGCTGTTTAGGAATATTGCTACAGTCTACCGAAGTGTTCCAACAAACTCTTTTTTTGTTTTGTTTTGTTTTGAGACAGAGTTTCGCTCATGTTGCCCAGGCTGGAGTGCAACAGCATAATCTCAGTTCACTGCAACTTCCGCCTCCCGGGTTCAAGCGATTCTCCTGCCTCAGCCCCCCGAGTAGCTGGGATTACAGGCATGTGCTACCACTCCCAGCTAATTTTGTATTTTTAGTAGAGACAGTGCTTCTCCATGTTGATCAGGCTGGTCTCGAACTCCTGACCTCAGCTGATCCACCTGCTTCGGCCTCCCAAAGTGTTGGGATTCCAGGTATGAGCCACCACGCCTGGCCCAACAAACTCTTAAGAAGCAGAAATTATGACATAGAATATAATACATAAGAAAATATATGAACAAGGTAAATGTAAATATAAATAATTTCTATAATTTAATGAAATAAACAAGTTTCTATACTAAAATAAAGTATAGATTTCTCAAAAAATATATATTCATTAGAATTCTAAGCAAAGAAAGAATTTTAAGTGGGAAACATATAGGAAATAGAAAATATATAGAAAATAGGTAAGGGAAAATTGAAGAAACATTATCAGGCATAACATGAAAGATAACAACTGTATTAATTATGGCAATTTCATACATTCTCATATCCAAATTCCCATATTCTATGGATATAATTTCTTTTGTATTAGAATTCCAAAAATCTATGCTTAGTGAACAGACCGTGGAAAGATAGAAATTGACAGCCAGACAAAGATAAAGTAGGCGAAGCATTTAGGCCCATATTAATCCTGATTTCACAGAATCTATTCAAAATTGGAAGTAAATGCATTATCTGCAGATATAAAAATATCTGATTTTAATTAAGATAAAGCAATCTCTCTAAGTAGGAAAACATTAATTTGCATGATGTCATAGTGTAATCTCCTTTTTTATGGTTTAGTAATTGGGAAGCATTAAAGGCAAATAACATTACGTATTTGTTCATATTGAACAATACAAGTGAATGGATTCAACAAATAATGGTGACAAATAATCTTCAGTCACACAGAAATTTTAAAATAAACAAGTCAGATCTAATTAAACTAAAGAGCTTCTGCACAGCAAAAGAAACTATCATCAGAGAGAATGCAGAATGGGAGGAAATTTTTGCAATCTATCCATCTGACAAAGGTCTAATATCCAGAATCTATGAAGAACTTAAACAAATTTACAAGAAAAAAAAACCATTAAAAAGTGGACAAAGGACATGAACAGATACTTCTCAAAAGAAGACATTTATGTGGCCAATAAACAAATTTTTAAAAAGCTCAATACCACTGATCATTAGAGAAATGCAAATCAAAACCACAATGAGCTACCACCTCACACCATTAAGAAGGGTGATTATTAAAAAGTCAAGAAACAACAGATGCTGGCATGGTTGCAGAGAAATAGAAACGCTTTTACACTGGTGGTGGTTCGACCATTATGTTAAGTTAGTTCAACCATTGTGGAAGACAGTGTGGCAATTCCTCAAAGACCTAGAACCAGAAATACCATTTGACCCAGATATCCCATTACTGGGTATATACCCAAAGGAATATAAATCATTCTATTAGTAAGACACATGAAAACATATGTTCATTGATATATTCAATAGCAAAGACATGGAATCAACCCAAATGCCCATCAATGATAAACTGGATAAAGAAAATGTGGTCCATATACACCATGGAATACTATGCAGCCATAAAAAGGAAAAAGATCATGTTCTCTGCAGGGACATGATGGAGCTGGAAGTCATTATCTTCAGCAAATTAATGCAGGTACAAAAAATCAAACACCACATTGTTCTCAATTATAAAAGTGGGAGCCAAACAATGAGAACACATGGACACAGAGAGGGGAACAACACACACTGGGGCCTACCGGTAGGGTAGGGGATGCACGGGAGGAGGGACAGCATCGGGATAAATAGCTAATGCATGCTGGGCTTAATACCTAGGTGACGGGTAGATATGTGCAGCAAACCACCATGGCACACATTTACTGATGTAACAAACCTGCATGTCCTGCACATGTATCCTGGAAGTTAAAATAAAAAGCAATGTGAATATCCAGCCCTAAACGTAAAAAAAAAAAGAAAATATATCAACATTCTCTATACTACTTAACAACTGGATTTTAAAGTTAACTTAAATGATCTCTGTGGATAGAGAAAGTACCGTTGCAACATAATGATACTGCCAGTAGTTTAAGAGGAATGATAGGAGAAAAATTATCATTTGGACAGTAATAGAAAAGAAGGATTAAATATGGTAATAGATGCAGTGGAGATAATCCCAAAGAGAGTAGCAGTGCCTCAAGGCTCAGTCATACCCAGGATATACTTATCCAGGATATACTTATTTCTAATAAGATTTGACAATGACTCTACAAAGGAAAAGCCCTAAACACAATGAACCCTTAAAAAGTTCCCTTAGTCAGCCGGGCGCAGTGGCTCACTCCTGTAATCCCAGCACTATGGGAGGCCAAGGCAGGTGGATCACCTGAGGTTAGGAGTTCAAGACCAGCCTGGCCAATATGGTAAAACCTCCATCTCTACCAAAAAATATAAAAATTAGCTGGGCATGGTGGCGTTCATCTGTAATCCCGGCTACTTGGGAGGCTGAGGCAGGAGAATCACTGGAAACCGGGCGAGGTTGCAGTGAGCCAAGATCGTGCCACTGCACTCCAGCCTGGGTGACAGAGTGAGACTCCATCTAACAAAGAAAAAAAAAATTCCCTTAGTTATCTTAGATAACAGCTTATTGGCAACATTGTGCTTTATGACTTCAAATACATCTCTCCAAATGCTCTCAGAACTCACTTTGGTTTGTTTTAGCTTTGGTATAACAGCACCAGCCTGGCTGATGTTATGCCAAGATTCCAGTTGGTGGAATGTAGAGTTACTCATAGCTATGGCTATTAGAAGGAAGGTGCTTTGTCATTTGACTAATAAGGTTTTACTAAAGTTACAAGGGGTCTTCAAAGCTCCGAGATGAAATTCAGCAAAAAGTTAGGGATATTCGCAGAAAGCTGACCATTACATAAGCACCTTGACAGAATGTTTAAAATCTTTTCACCACATTGCATTATCAAATACTGCCACTCACACTGCTATGTCCACGGACCATGGAAAGACTGTAAAGACTTATTTGGTTTATTTCGGTTCACTGGCCTATAATTCCTCTCAGCTCCCTATTCTTTGGCCCTTTCCCCAGGATCAGATCTACTTAAAACATCCTAAAATTAGCTTGACTGTGGTTCAATTTCAATACTCATACCTTAATTTAATAAAGGTATCCTCTAGTTGACTTCATTTCTCTTTTCTATCTCACATACTCTGGACCTCAAATATCTTTCTGCTTCTGCTTCTCTGATTTCAGTAGCATAAACGACACCATTTAAAAGAGGACTTTTCCAATGTTTCATTTACACTGAGGGCCAATGAAAGCAAGATACCTGCACCCACATACATGCATAAGACATTTTAGGAACATATCTTTCTTCCTGTGCTCCTTTAGGCATTCACTTTTTTAGCTGCTTATTAGGGGTTTGTTTTGTTGAGATGGAGTATTGCCCTGTTGCCCAGGCTGGAGTGCAGTGGCAGGATCTCGGCTAACTGCAACCTCCACCTCCCAGGTTCAAGCGATCTTTGTGTCTCAGCCTCCCGAGTTGCTGGGATTACAGGTGCCTGCCACCAAGCCTGGCTAATTTTCTATATTTTTAGTAAAGAAAGATTTTCACCATGTTGATGAGGCTGGTCTTAAACTCCTGACCTCAAGTGATCCCCCACCCAGGCCTCCCAAAGTGGTAGGATTACAGGCATGAGCCACCATTAGTTTTTCAGCAGTGAGAGATAAATCAGTTTCCCTTTGAGGCCACCCCTGCCTCATGTGATAAACTGAATGTTTATGCCCCGCCCCCCCATTCATATGTTGAAATTTAATCACTAATGTAATGGTATTAGAAATGGGGCTCTTGGGAGGCAATTAGATCATGAGGGTGGAGATCTCACAAATGGGATTAGTGCCCATATAAATGAGACTCCAGAGAGTTCCCTCACCCCTTCTGCCATGTGAGGACACAGTGAAAAGACAGCTGTCTAGGAACCAGGAAATGGGCCTTCACCAGACACTAAATCTTCCAGCAGCCCCTTCATCTTGGACTTCCCAGCCTCCAAAACTGTGAAGAAGAAATTTCCGTTGCTTATAAGCCACTCGGTCTATGGCATTATGTAGTAGGAGCCCAGACTGACCAAGATCCCTCAGTTTATTTATTTATTAATGTTAAAAAGGTTTATTGGGTGCTATGCTTTGGGCACTGTGCTGGGAGCTAGAGGTATAGAGAGCGGGACAGCACAATCCTTGCTTTGAAGAAACTCATGGAATAATAGAGATTCTCCAATATTGGCTTTAGAATTAAAATAGAAAAGTGTATAGATCTCTTCATTCAGGTAATCATTCATTCACCCATGAGCCACTCATTCATTCATTTGTATATGATGAACAGGAACTATAAGGTCTCTGCCCTTGGGAGTTGGGAGATTTTAGAGTGCCCACATATGACTGGGTGTGGTGGCTCATGTCTGTAATCCCAGCACTTTGGGAGGTCGAGGTGGGAGGATTGCTTGAGCCTGGGAGACTAGCCTGGGAAACATGATGAGACCCATTTCTACAAAACAAAAATTGTAAAATATTAGCCAGGCACAGTGGCTCACACCTGTAGTCCCAGCTACTCAGAAGGCTGAGACAGTAGGATCACTTAAGCTCAGGAGGTCTGGGCTGCACTGAGCTATGGTCATGGCACTATACTCCAGCCTAGGCAACAGAGCGAGACCCTGTATCCAAAAAAAAAAAAAAAGGAGTATGTATATGTGCTCATGCATGCATGCACACACACACACGTGGACAGGGGATATGCAGATCCTGAGTCAGAGTTTTATTTTTAAAGGATATGTTTTATTTTGCCATCACACACAGTCTGCAAGATTTGTGAGTGCCACTTCATGCTATGCTGTGAATACGCCCCGATATAAGGCCTAATACAAGTCTTGTAGTTTTAATTTAAAATACTTTTTTGGTGAATATTTTACTGACTACAGGTCCACCTGAATCTCATTATGCAACCAAGCAGGGCACTCTTTGAAAAAGGCATCCTGCAGTGTCAACAATGCCTGTGGGGGCTTAAAACTTCCACATTTATCTATGTATAAGAGACCTATGGTCATGCTCCATAGAGGGTTACAGGGACAATATAGGCAGAGAGAAATCTTGGACTGAGAAATTTTTCAACATAAATGGCTTAGCGAGATAACATTATAGAGGAAATTCATTAGTATAATCTCACATTGATAAGCAGCTATTTCTGACTCTTGTCAGGTTTACACATTCCTCAGCTCTTTGAAACAAATGAATCATGCCTGAAAAGCTTTCACGATCAGCTTGAACAAGGTAAGAAGGAGCTTTCAAAATTTATTAGTAGAACTATGAAAAGCTCAAGCCCCTTAAATGAGTCGCAAATATTTTAGGAAAGGATGTATGTGGGTGTGTTTGTTTTTTATGTCAGTGTAGCAACAAAAGAAAAAAATTAAAAGTCTGTAACTTACTATGCCTGTAGAAATAAAAAGAAGACAATTGAATCACAAGGATCAGAAAATAAAACATTTTTTAAAAAGAGTTAACCAGTTAAAATCACGGCATGTTAATTTGTAGATATCAACAAATGGATTGTAAGTTGATAGGGAAGACAAAAGACTTAAAATAGCCAACGTAATATTTCAACACAATATTTAAGAAGAACAACAAAGCCAGAGGGCTGACACTACCCAACTTCAAGACTTGGTATAAAACTAGAGTAATCAAGACACTGCAGTATCAGCAAAAGAACAGCCAAATCAATCAGTGGAATAGAACAGAAAGCCCAGAAATGGACCCAGATGAATATAGTCAAGTAAGCTTTGACAGAGAAGCAAAGGCAATTCAATGAAGGATCATCTTTACAGTTATAGTGCTGACACAACTTGACAGCTACATGCAAAAAAAGATGAATATAGACATGACCTTTTACCTTCCAAAAAATTCAACCAAAACAGATCACAGATCTAAGTGTAAAGTTTAAAACTATAAAACTACTGGAAGAAAACATAAAACCTAGCTTACCAGGCTTTAGTTATGATTTTTTTAGCTACAACACAGAAAGCAATATCCATGAAAGAATAAAGTGATATGTAAAACTTCATTAGAATTAAGCATTTCTGCTTTATGAAAGACGTAGTTAAGAGAATGAAGACATGTCACAGACTTGGAAAAAATATTTGCAAAGCACATACCACATAAAGGACTTGTATACACAA
Source organism: Theropithecus gelada (assembly GCF_003255815.1). NCBI lineage: Eukaryota > Metazoa > Chordata > Mammalia > Primates > Cercopithecidae > Theropithecus > Theropithecus gelada. Next base: position 29,368,883 of record NC_037677.1, on the reverse strand, counting down.
TATACAAAGAACTCTTAAAACTCAGCAATAAGATAAGCAGCAATTAAGTTATTTATTTTTCCTTCCAACTTTTATTTTAAGTTCAGGGGATACATATGCAGGTTTATTATATGGTTAAGTTGCACGTTGCTATGGTGTGGTGTACAAATTATTTCATTACCCAGGTAATAAGTATAGTACCTGAGAGGTAGATTTTTTATCCTCACCTTCCTCCCACCCTCTATCCTCAAGTAGGACCTGGTGTCTGTTGTTCCCCTCTTTGTGTTATGAAAATATGCAGTACTTGGTTTTCTCTTCCTATGTTAATTCCCTTAGGATAATGGCCTCCTGCTGCATCCTTGTCGCTGCAAAGGACATATCTCATTCTTTTTTATGGCTACATAGTATTCCATGATGCATATGTATCACATTTCCTTTATCTAGTCCACTGTTGAGAGTCATTTAGGTTGATTCCATGTCTCTTCTATTGTGAACAGTGCTGCAATAAATACATGATGCATGTGTCTTTATGATAGAGTGATTTATATTCCTTTGGGTATATACCCAGTAATGGGATTGCTGAGTCAAATGGTAGTTGTGTTTTAAATTCTTAGAGAAACCTCAAAACTAATAACAAATTACTTTAGCCAGAGTGGCTAATTTATATCCACAGTGGCTAAACTAACTTGCACTACTACTGGCAGTGTATAAGCACTTCTTTTCGCCACAATTTCACCAGCATCTGTTATTTTTTTCACTTTTTAATAACAGCCTTTCTAACCAGTGTGAGATGGTATCTCATTGTGGTTTTGATTTGCCTTCCTCAAGTGATCTTGAGCATTTTTTTTCATATGTTTGTTGGCTTCTTTTGAGAGGTGTCTGTTCATATCATTTGCCCATTTTTTAATGAGATTTTTTGTTCTTTTCTTGTTTTGTTTAAGTTTCTTATAAATTCTGCATATTAGACTTTTGTCAGATGCAGTTTGCAAATATTTTCTCCCATTCTGTAGGCTGTCTGTTTACTCTGTTGATAACTTCTTTTTGTGCAGAAGCTCTTTAACCTAATTATGTCCCACTTGTCAATTGTTGTTTTGTTGCAGTTGCTTTTGGAATCTTCATCATGAAATCTTTGCTAGGACCTATGCCAGGACCTATGTCCAGAATGGTGTTTCCTAGGAGATTTTTCCTACACTTTTTATAGTTTTAGGTTCTCACTTAAGTTTTTAATTCATCTTGAGTTGATTTTTGTATATGGTGAAAGAAAGTGGTCTAATTTCAATCTACTGTATACGGCTATCCAGGTATCCCAGCATTATTGAATAGGGAGTCCTTTCCAAATTGCTTTTTATTGTGGACTGTGTTAAATATCAGATGATTGTAGGTACGCAGCATTACTTTTGGGTTCTGTGTGCTGTTCCATTGGACCGTGTGTCTGTTCTTGTACAAATACCATGGTGTTCTGGTAACTATATCCTTATAGAATGATTTGAAGTTGAGTAGTGTGGTACCTCTGGCTTTGTTCTTTTTGCTTAAGATTGCTTAGCTATTTGGGCTCTTTTTTGGTTCCTTGTGAATTTTAGAATAGTTTGTTGTTTTTTTTTGTTTTTTTTTTTAGTTCTGCGAAAAATGTTGTTGGTAGTTTGATAGGAATAGTGTAGAATATGTAAGTTGCTTTGCGGAGTATGGCTATTTTAACAATATTGATTTTTTGAAACTATGAGCATGGAATGTTTTTCCATTTGCTTGTGTCACCTCTAATTTATTTCAGTAGTGTTCTGTAATTCTCATTTTAGACACTGTTCACCTCCCTGATTAGCTATATTCCTAGGTATTTTGTTTTATTTTTTTTGTGGCCATTGTGAATGGTATTGCATTCTTTTGATGTTACTGGTGTACAGAAGTGCTTTTTAGTACCTTGAGTTTGTACCTGAAACTTTGCTAAAGTTGTTTATCAATTCTAGAAACCTTTGGATAGAGTTTTTGGGGTTTCCTATGTATAGAATCATATCATCTGCAAGTGAGCTAGTTTGACTCCTTCTCTTCCTATTTGGAGGCCTTTTATTTCTTTCTCTTGCCTTGCTATCCTGGCTAGAACTTCCAGAATTATGTTGAGTAGGACTACTGAAAGTAGGCATCATTGTCTTTTTCTGGTTCTCAAGAGGAATGCCTCTAGCTTTTGCCTAGTCAGTATGATGCTGGCTGTGGGTTTGTCATAGATGGCTGTTATTATTATGAGGTATGTTCCTTTGATGTTTAGTTTGTTGAGTGTTTTTAACATGTATGCTGAATTTCATTGAATGTCTTTTCTACGTCAATTGATATGATCACACGATTTTTGCTTTTCTTTTTTTAAGAATCACATTTATTGATTTGTGTATGTTGAACTAACCTTGCATTGCACAGATAAAGCCTACTTGATTGCGGTGAATTAATTTTTGCTGTGCTGCTGGATTAAGTTTTGCTAGCATTTTGTTGAGGATCTTTGCATCTACATTCACCAGGGATATTTTTCTGAAATTTTCTTTTTTTTTTGTTATGTCTCTGCCAGATTATCAGAATGATGCTGGCCTTATGAATTAGGAAGCAATTCCTTGTCCTCTATTTTTTGGAATAGTTGCAGTAGGATTGGAACCAGCTCTTCTTGATGTGTTTGTAGAATTTGGCTGTAAATTCCTCTGGTCCAGGGCTTTTCTGGTTGGTAGGTTTTTAATTACTGTTTCAATTTCAGAACTCATTATTGCTCTATTCAGGGTGTCAATTTCTTCCTGGTTCAATCTTGGGAGCTTGTATGTTTCCAGGAATTTATCCATTTCTTCTAGATTTTCTAGTTTATGTGCATATAGGTGTTTGTAGTAGTCTCTAGGGTTTTTTTGTATTTCTGTGGGATCAATGCTAATATCCCTTTGTCATTTCTGCTTGTGTTTATTTGGATTTTCTCTCTGTTTTTGTTTATTAATTTAGCTAGTGGTCCATCAATCGCATGTATTCTTTAAAAGAACCAGCTTTTAGTTTAATTGATTTTTTTGGTATTATTTTGCATCTCCATTTCATTCAGTTCAACTCTGATTTTGGTTATTTATTTTCTTCTACTAGCCTGTGGGTTTGTTTGCTCTTTACTACATCCTCTAGGTGTGATGTTAGCTTGTTAATTAGAGAGCTTTCTATCTTTTTCATGTGGATGTTTAGCACTGTAAGCTTTCATCTTAACACTGCTTTAGCTGTGTCCCAGAAATTCTGGTATGTTGTATCCTTGTTTACATTAATTTCTAAGAAAGTCTTGATTTCTGCCTTAATTTCATTGTATACCCAAATGTCATTCAAGAACAGATTATTGGTTGATTTCCATGAAATTATATGTTTTTGAGAGTTCTTCTTGGTAGCACTTTCTATTTCTACTGTGCTATTGTCCAAGAGTGTGGTTGATAAAATTTCATTTTTTTAATTTGCTGTGAATTGCTTTATGACCAAACGTGTGGTTGATTTTAGAGTATGTGGCATGCGCATATTAGAAGAATGGATATTCTGTTGTTGTTGAGTGGACTGTTCCATGGATGTCTGTTAGGTCCATTTGCTCAAATGTCAATTTTAGATCTCAAATATCTTTGTTTGTTTTCTGCCTTGATGATATGTATAGTATGGTCAGTGGGGTGTTGAATCTCCCACTATTATAGTGTGCTAATCTAAGTCTCTTTGTAGGTCTCTAAGAACTTGTTTTATAAATCTGGGTGCTCCAGTGTTAGGTGCATATATACTTAGGATAGTTAAGCCTTTGAGTTGAACACTTTACCATTATGTAATGCCCTTCTTTGTCCTTTTTGATCTTTGTTGGTTTAAAGTCTGTTTGGTTTGAAATAAGAGTACCAACCCCTACTCTCTTTTGTTTTCCATTTGCTTAACAGATCTTTCTCCATTCTTTCACTTTGAGCCTATGGGTGTCATAGTATATGAGATGTGTTTCTTGAATATGGCATACAGGTGGGTCTTGGTTCTTTATCCAGCTTGCCACTCCGTGCCTTTTAAATGGGGTGTTTAGCACATTAGTTGAATATTGACCTCTCTAACAAGGTTGGAGAAATTTTCATGTACAATATCCTCAAATATGTTTTCCAAGTGGCCTGCTCTCTCTCCCTCTCTTTCAGGAATGCCGGTAAGTTGTAGGTTTATTCTCTTTATATAATCCCATATTTCTCAGAGGTTTTTTTCCCTTTTTTTCTTTATTTTTGTCTAAGTTGATTGAAAGAACTGGTCTTTGAGCTCTGATATTCTTTCCCCTGCTTGTTCTGTTCTGCTATTAATACTTCTGATTGTATTATGAAGTTCTAGTAATGAGTTTCTCATCTCTATCAGATCAGTTTGGTTATTTCTTAAAATGGCTATTTCATCTTTCAGTTCTTGTATAATATTACTTGATTGCTTAGATTTCTTGGATTGGGTCTTAACTTTCTCCTGAATCTCTATGATCTTCATTATTATCTAGATTGTGAATTCTATGTCAGCCATTTTAGTCTGGATAAGAACCATTGCTGGGGAGCTAGTGCAGTCATTTGGAAGTAAGAAGACACTCTGGCTTTTAGAGTTGCCAAAGTTCTTGTGTTGGTCCTTTTGCATCTGTGTGGACTGATGTTCTTTTAATCTTTGAAGCTGCTGTCCTTTGGATTGGGTTTTTTGCTTTTATACTCTTTGATGTCCTTGAGGGATTGACTATGGTATAACATGAGTTTAGTCAACTAGCTTCATTTATGCATGATTTCAGAGAACCAAGGCTCAGCTCAGCACTCCTGGGCTGTGTGCCCTAGCTCTCTGGTAATAGGACCAGGTCCATTCCTCTCTTCTATGACCCCTTGAGGTTAAACACCTGCCGTGATGGAGGTGCCAAGGTGTTTTTGGTCCACTGCCAACAGCAGTCTAATGGGAGGTGCACCACAAGCACTTCACTGGGGTGGTGGCAGTGGGGTCTGTGCTCTCAAGTGCATGGCAGTGGCAGCAGGGCTCAGGGTTTGCATGCATGATGCATGTGTGACAACATTGGTGGGGTAGTGGCATCCATGTGCTCATGCATGCTGGAAAAGCAGTTGTGGGAGGCTGTGGGCAAGTGAACACTGGCAAAGCGGTGGGAGGAGGCTGTAGGCAGGTGTGCACTGGCAGGAGCTCATCTGCCAAAGCTCTCTGATGGTTATGCAAAGTCTGTCAGCAAAAGAGCTATGGCAGTGGCCACTGGCATGTGCCCCGGTTGAGCATCTGAGGCTGTGCTGCAAGCAGCTGCAGCCAGGCAGGGACCCTGGGAAAAGCCAGCAGATAGCAGGGCACTCAGATTAGACTGGCCCCATCCTAATTGCAAGATAGCCCTTTTCTATTCAGGTCTGACACTCAACAAATGCCAAGGCTACCTACATGAGCATTGCAAGCCTTTGAAGATGTGCTCCATTGCCAGCATTCCTGTGTCAAACCCTCTGGGTTCTGTGCAGACCAGAGTCTTTTCCCTGCCATTCCTTCAAGCAGCTCTCCTTTCCAGCTCAAATGTCCGTGGGTGCCATTGGGTCTCCTGCAGCTAAGATTCTGGAGGTTTGTGGTGAGAGTGGGCCATTTCACACCTATGTAACTCACTCCTTCCCCAAAAGCCAGTTGGGGCCAGGAACAAATCCTAGTGCTTGATAACCCTGTGCAGGCACCCCAATTTCCTTCTCTTTCAGCCCAGGGTCTGAGTCCTCTCACCATTCAGTCTCAAAGTCTGTCTTCCAAAGATCTGCCCAGAAGGTGCTAGTCTTCCTGATGATCTGGTCTCTCAGTGGGAGAAGCTCTTCCCAGCCACACCTAGTCAGCCATATTCATTCCTCTCCCTATTCCAATTTCAAAATAAGCTAAATACCTGAACAGACATTTTATCAAAGAAGATATACAGATGACAAATAAGCATATGAAAAGATGTTCAACATCATATGTCATTGAAGCATTGTGAATTAGAACATCATTGAGATACCACTAGGCACCCATTAGACTGGCTAAAATTCAAAATACTGACATAATCCAATATTAGTGAAAATATGAAGCAACAGGAATCCTCATTCACTGCTGGTGAGAATGCATAATGGCACAGCCACTTTGGAAGATAACCTGGCAGGACGGAGGGAATAAATGAGAATTCACTGTAGTTTTATTCAATTTTTTTGTAAACTAAAAACTGCTCTAAAAAATAAAATGTACATTTTTTAAAAAGAGGCAGTATAAAACTATTCTTGAAACAAAAACCACATAAAGATATACACACAATAAAAAAAGAAAAATATAGAAGGAAAGTCTTACCCTTTAGAAGAAATTACAGGACAAGAAATTAAAAGTGACATAAAATTGCCAACAGAATTTAAATGTCTGTCAATAAGACAATTATTTTTAAATGGAAAAACAGGCACAGTGAACCCAAGATAAAAAGTTCAGGGACATTCAATTTCATGCTGCTTTCTTACCCAATCCCATTAGGACCTCATGATTGTGCTATATATTCTAAAAGTTCATTTGTCTCTTTTAACATAGGCAACACTCATATTCAACTCTAATTGATATTATAGTAATTAGAAGTCTAGGATATTGGCCAACCTAATCTAATTAAAGTTTCTCAGGGAATCATCATCATTATTTTTTAATTGTTGTATGCTGCAGAAGTAAAATAACAGATTCATGATTCCATGTTGTAACGATTACTGACATCTCCATGGTATTTGAAGAAATGTTACATTTTTGCTACATGGCCAATTGGGAAATGAAAAAGAGAATGATGTAGAATTGCACACAATGATGTGTGAATAACTCAGTGATGAACAGTTATTTACGGATACTGACAAATGGCATAGTATTTAAGCAGCCAAATACACTCCTAATGAATGAGTGTAACACCACAGCAGAAAATTCGTTTGATCTTACATGCCAAAGAGTACTATAGTTAGCGTTTTGTTTTTGAGGGTTCATTGGGCATTAGTAACTATGATTTAGGGGAGTATTAGCCTTGTGGCAACAAAAACTCTTTGTTTGAAGGTCTGATTGCTACTGAGTCATTAAATATGATGGGGTCTTTTCTGTCTAAGATGGATTTTATTTTAGTTGAGCTTTGGATAGTACAAATTGATTCTCAGTTAAAACTTGTATGAAATTTACCATCTTTGAGACCACTAATACTTCCTGTTTCAATACACAGCAGAGGCAGCAAACTCAAGTATGTCATGCTAGCCATTTTACTTCCTGGTCTTTCTGTGTTTAGAAGTTTTCATTCTACCATGAAGCAGGCAAGATAAAATGTCATCCTGTTGCTGAGCCTACAGGACACAGATACTCTGTCACAGTTTCGCTGGGTAGTCAATGTCATTTATGTGAGCACTTATGTGAGCATCTTCATCTGCTCATCTTGAAATTATTCAAAATCATCTTTACTTGTCCTCCTTTGTCTCAGTTTCTGAGAAAATATATACTGTATATTTCTCATCTGAATAAGAACCAGGGATACACAAAGAAAAAACCGATGAGATGAAGCATTTTATCTATAGGATTGGTAATAAATTATATTCTGCCAACATCAGGGATTGGTGAGGATGTTGATGGGATAAACTTAGTATAAAACTTTGGTAGGATGGCCAGTTGTGGATAAAACTCCCTTGGTCTCTTCCAGAGCACACAGTTTTAGGTGGGAAGTGGATGCTGAACTAATGACTGACTATATTTCCAGCCTTTCTTCCAGCTAAGTGTGGCCTTGAAACTATAGAAGTTTCCTAGGTCATTACACACACAAAAAAATGTCCTATCCCCATTAACAGTCACTTCTCATGTTTTTCTTCCTCCTCCCAGACAAACACTGATCTACTTTCTGTCTCTATAGATTTGCCTATTCTGGGCATTTCTTACAAATGGATTCATATATGTGATCTTTTGTGACTGGCTTCTTTCCATCAGCATAATGTCTTCAAAGTTCATCCATGTCATAGCATGTTTCAGTACTTTATTCCTTTTTTAGTACTGAATAATATTTCATTGCATATGTATACCATGTTGTATTTATTATGGACATTTGGGTTGTTTCCCATTTTCAGTTATTATGGATAATACTGCTATATGCATTTACAAGTTGGGCCATGTAGCAACTCTATGTTTAACATTTCAAAGAACTGCCAAACTAGTGTTCTAAAGTTCTTGCAACATTTCACATTTCACTAGCAATGCATGACAGTTTTCAATTTCTCGATATTCTTGCCGACACTTGGTATTGTCTATATTTTTTATTATAGCCATACTAATCAGTGTAAAGTGGTATCATATTGTGGTTTTAACTTACATTTTTCTGATGAGTAATGATGTTGAGTATCATTCCATGTGTTTATTAGCCATTTTTATATCTTCTTAGATAAATGTCAATTCAGATTCTTTGCCCATTTTTATTGTGCTTTTTTTCATTATTGAGTTGTCTGACTTTTTATATATTCAAGATACAATTCCTTTATCAGATATGTAGTTTGCAAATATTTTCTCCCATTCTGGGTTGTCTTTTCATATTCTTGATGGTGTTATTTGCAACACAAAATTGTTTGAGGTTTATGAAGTCCACACTGACTTTTATTATAAGAATTTATCTTTATCATTAAGATAAATGAATAGCATCATAGTGAACATCAGGCCCGTATCATACAATGACCAAGAAACAGATGAGTTTGCTAAGAATGACAATTTTGATTAACAGTGAAGAAACATTTTCCAGGATAAATTCACTACAGAAAAAAATTTTGGAACAGCTCCTGGGTAACTATCTGGTAGAGTCATTTTTCAGTTACTCTTCTGAGAATTCACCAAAGCAATGAAACTTCTCTGGCCATTATAACTTGAAGCACCTTCTAGATTTTTCTATCAGAATTATCTTTACCGAAAGGGAACTCTCAGATTACCTATCTGTTAATTTAAGATATTGCAATATTGTGATGTCAGTGATACAGTGGCTTAGTGTTGTGTGTTCTTCCTTCTAAAAATCTTCAGATTAAAAAGAAAGAAAGCTAAGCTCATAATATGGGCCAAAGACTTCAAAAGTCGTTTTATTACATGGAAAAATAATTCATAATACAGTCATTCAGGAGAAATTCTGCAGCCACAAAATATAGCTCTCCTTTGTTTTCCAGTTTCTGTAACAGAAAAGTGAAGTATTCCTTCAATTTGTCTTAAAGAAATATTAAGTGCCTACTATGTGCCAATTATTTTACCAGATATTACAATGGAAAATGTGATCTATTTATCCTCAAGGGGACTGTAGTTTGAGAAAGATGAGAAGAAATATGTAAACCAATAAATATAATAAAGTATTACAGGAACAGAGTATTTATAGGGTATAGGGGATGAACAAAAGACAACAATATGAGTGAATATATAGGTGCTTAATGTACATTCTTTCATCTTAATACACACAACAGCCCTGTAAATCAGGTATTTCCATCTTCACTATACAAATGAGGAAATTAAGGCCCAGGAAAGTTAAAGGACTTAAAAACGATTAGAAAAACTAGTAAGTAACATGACAGAAAGTCAAAGCAAGGTCCCCTGATTGCAAAACTGTTTATTGCGATCTGTCATGTAGACCCTCAAACGCTCACTACACTTATCCTGTTTGTCAAGCTAATGATACAGTGGCAAGAAAAGTGTGGCTCCGGGAGCATCAGTCATTCTGTGAGCTCATCAGTCTGCATTATCTATTGATTATTAATATATTCTCAATACAACTCTTCCTCTTCAAATTTAGATCTATCATAATACACTGTCAGATTACAATAGCTATTAGGAATATGTAATTGCTCCTGAGAATCCTTATTAAACATAGGATTTTAAAGCCCTTATTTTTATCTTACAATGTTATACCTTGTGGCAAACTGAATCATTGTTTACCATTCTTTTGCCTCCCCTTCTTTACACCTTATACATCTGCAACCCTTACCCCTTGCTCTTTTAATTCCAACTACCAAAATGGGCAGAGTTTAGTGCCCAATCCCATCAACATTGGGTTTGACCATTGTCTTGCTTTGAACAACGGAATAAGAGTAAAAGCAACTATATACAGTTCCACCGAGGCTGACGGTGCAATGCCTATTTCTCCTTGTGCATGCTCTCCAAGTGTACTTTATGTTTTCATGCATATTAATGACTGCTATTCAAAAAAGTTCCTCTGTAACTGCGTATCTTCAGCCTGAGCCTTACAATAAACATAGGTTGGAACACATCAGAGGCAAATCCACACCAAGAAGCCTAGCTCAGCTTAGATCAGCTGATCTCCAACTGTCCCGCAGGAGCATGGGAAATAAATACTTATGGTATAAGCCACAGAGATTTTTATGGTTGTCGTTTACACCACAATAGCTAACAGAGACAAGCCTCATTCTCTTCCTTGTGGGGAGTTTAGAATATAAGCACTCCAGATTGATTTATCCAGTTTGTAACATGAAACTTCAATGGATAATATGGTCAGCCTATTTGATCTCTAAGTAACAAGAAAATCATGATTACAGAGAATTAAGACCTGCAGTCATTACTTCCATTATAAAGTAAAAGTAATGTGTCCTTGAATGTATCAAACTTAATAGGTCAAAATTTGGACATTTTGTTTCCACCTCTGAACTTCATTCCTCTTTCAGTTTCCCAGCACACTAAATGCCACCTCGGTCCAGCTAGAAACCCAGGAAGTCATCCTGAACTCTTTCCACTTCATTGCTCGCCACATCCAATCCATCAGCAGCTTTTCCAAAGATTTTCTAGGATTCATTCACTTCTCTCTTCGGCCCCTCTACAGTTTCCTAACGCTTGCAAGCACATCAATCTCTTCTGCTCATCAAAACACACCATAAAGAGATTAGCAAAGACAAACCACAAAAAGCAAAAAATAAAAGCTAAAAGGATTTGCTGCCTGCCAAAAATTGTTATAAGGTTAGAACAGCGCTGTCCAATAGAAATAATGCAAAACACATATGTAATTCTACATTTTCTAATAATCACATTTAAAAATGTTAACACATTTAAAATACTTTTAATAACATACTGTTACTTAAGCCAATGTATCAGAATTTCATCAACAGTAAATAAATGTAAAAATTAATTATGAGAACTTTATACTTTTTCATACTGTTTTCTTCAAAATTTAGTTTTTGTGTTACTTTTACAAAACATCTCAATCTAGACTAGTTGGATTTCAAGTGAGTATATGATCACTTATGAATCAATGAGAAAAAGACAAACCATCCAAAGAACAGTGAGAAAAAGATGTGAACAAAAATGAGTACATTCTGCCTTCGTTTTTCTCTTGTGTTTACAGTCATAGTACATTTAAAGTGCTTTTTCTGTGATCAGACTGAGACACTGTGGAGACGGCAGGGAGAGTTTTCTTCCTCTCTTGAAGGAATAAAAATGAATGCAAATCTTAATTATTCATAGTCATGATTTTATTTGTTACTTAGAGATTAAGCAGACTGGCCGCATTATCCACTGAAGTTTCATGTTTAATTCTATTATACTTTAATGGTGATTGAGGTTTGTAAAATTTTAATTACCCAAGGTACTTTTGATTCTGATAGCCAGTTCATTTCTCTTTGGAAAAATAGTGCTTCTATATCACAGAATCTTCACTATCAGCATGGCAGCAACCCAAAAATTGGTGGACAAAAGGGAAAAAATCAAATTTACTTATTTTCTGAAGTATACCAATGTACTTATTTTCTAAACTCATAAGAAACTAAGCAACCAAGTTTAACTTCTAGTTCATTGCAGACAGCATCCTTGATAAAGGATTTTTTTTTTTAATCTCTTAAAAACATTCACCTTGCTAAGTCCATTGTTTCAAATATACCTGAGAGTTTTGTCCTTTCAAAAGAACAATTATGGCAGTAATTTTTCTGTGCTGTTCATGAGCATGCTGAAAAGGTTATTCATTTCATAAATGATACTATTAGACTTCCTGGTGTTTTTTGTTCATAGAATTCCTGATAGGCTTCCTCAGAGAAATAAAGAGTATAAAGGAAATAATTACTGAGCCTCAAGAAATAAATTTTTGACAGTCTGAGGTGGGAAATTGACTCATTCGGAAGAAGGAGGGAGTTAAATATTTGAGCCCCTCCAAGGCTGATGGCTCATTAATAGCAAGGAAAAAGGGCTCTGAGAGATCATGTGAAGTCCTGCCACTCACGTATCCCATGATCCTGATATAAGAGCTGGCATGGATTTTCTCAAAATAGGGAGTAAAGTCAAATAAATAAAAGCCATAACATAACCTGAAGATACAGTAAAACAACATAAACGACTGCAATGTTAAAAACAACAGCAACAAAAACCAAACTAAGAGGAGTAAGACCACTGATGTGGGTTGGAGGTTTGTGACCCCGCAAGCCTCACGTTGAAATGCAATCCCCAGTGCTGGAGGTGGGGCCTGGTGAGAGGTGTTTGCATCATGGGGGTGGATCCCTCATGAGCGGCTTGGTGCCATCCTCTCAGGGTAATGAGTGAGTGCTCACTCTCTGAGTTCACGTGAGATATGGTTGTTTGTAAAAGCCTGGGACCTCCTCCCTGCCTCTTGCTCCCTCTCTTGCCGTGTGGTACACTGGCTTCCCACTTCACCTTCCTCCATGACTGTAAGCTTCCTGAGGCTCTCACCAGAAGCCAAGCAGATGTTGTTGCCAAGCTTGGACAACCTGTAGAACTGTGAGCAAATTAACTCTGCTTTCTGAGTTATTCGGCGTCGAATATTATTCGCGTTATTCAGCCTCAAATAATATTCGGCCTCGAATATTATTCGAATATTAATCGAGGCCGAATATTATATCTGCTTATATGGCCTCGAATATTATTTTAAAGCAAGGCAAATGGACTAATACCCTCACTATATTAAGAAATTCAATAATTACTTTATAACACTTGGGAGGGTCCAACTCCACCAACATGAACAACCAAGGAAGGAGAAATGGCATGGGGGTCAAGTCATGATGACCACACAGCAAGTCCGTGAGTGATGTTAATATGGGAGGAACCACTAGGTCCAAGTCACTCCCAGCCCCTAGTGTGAGCATCAAGGTGGATACTAAAATGAAAACCAATCGAGGCTGCATCCTATCTCAAGGGTTAGATGATATTTGGCACCAGACGCTGGAGAACTCTGGGTGAACCATCCAGATTTTTCTGCCAAGGAAAGGGAAGTTGTTGAGTGATTTTGGAGCCTAGAGAATGCACTCTGTGGGAGGAGAGGGAGACAATGACTGTGTTTCTTTCACTGGAGCCCTCATCCCCACCCTACAGCAGCCTAGAGACTAGCGGCAAGTCATCCTGCTTTCACTTGCTCTGAGCATTGCAAAAGTTTTAATAGTTTCGAGAAGCTTACTTTCCCTTCAGTACTTTTTAAAACCTACTTACCGATTTTCTGGCCTACTTGTTTCATGTTGTATATGATTTATAATGTGAAAAATCCCAACTGGTCTACTTTATGACCAGGAAGATGGTCCTACTGAGCTTTGGAATTGCTGTGCCTGTTCTTTGAGCTATAATATATAGCTCAGGTATTTTGGGGATATTGCATCCAAATCCAAAATGTGAGGTGAAAGGAAAAACAACAACATGCACATTACTTGAAATTGAGTCTCAGAAAAATGTTTCTCGAATTTTATTTCCTATTTCTCAATTTTCCTTTAGGCAATTAAAAAGCAAAACATCACTTCAGAAGATATACATTTAAACTACGTTGTAAGGAGCATGTAATTTGAATTTAAATCCCCGAAATTATCTGTCCGTTAGCAAAAAACAGAGTTTGCACTCCAAAAACTATTTTGTTTAATTGAAAGTGCTCAAAGGCAACCCTTCATAAATATTCAAATTCAGTGACTTGAATTAATTTATAAACCTCCATTTAACTATTCTGTCCTGGGATGCACTTGAAAGTAACAAAGCTAATAAGTAAAGGTAATAGACTATTCTCCACCTGGATTAATGTAGATTAATAAATTAATCCACCTTGATTAATACAGAAAGTCTATCTTAGAAATTTAAGCAAAATGCCTTATTACTTTTCTTCTTGGTAGCAAGGATATTTTAAATTATATCCTATATAGTATCCTATTATGTTGGTGTTTCCCCCTCAATTTTCTATTATGTAGATTAATAAATTAATCCACCTTGTTTAATACAGAAAGTCTAGCTTAGAAATATAAGCAAAATGCCTTATTACTTTTCTTCTTGGTAGCAAGGATATTTTTAATTATATCCTATATAATATTATGTTGGTGTTTCCCCCTCAATTTTCTATTTTGAGAAATTCTAAATTTATATGAAAGTTGTAAGAATAAGGACAATTAATATCTGTATACCAATTATGCATATTCATCAATTATTAACATTTTACTGCATCTTTCTCCTTCTCTTTTGTGACTTAAGAGTAAGTTTATATCTTGACAACTTCACTTCTGAATACTTCAGCCTTTATTTCAAAAGAACAAGAATATTTTCCTGCATAAACATAATTCAGTTATTCTAGTCAATAAAATTAACATTGGTACAATTCCATCATTTAATATTTACCCTATATTCAAATTTTCCTTATTTTCCAACAATGTCCTTTATAACTTTAAAAAAAAACAACCACAGTGGGGTAAAGAATCATGCATTGAATGTAGTTGCTATATCCTCACCTATTTTATTCGAGACAAGTTCACTTGCTTTTAATTTTTATTCTTTGTTTTCTAAACAATCCTGAGGGGAAATTGCAGAGATTAACCAGAAATATCTCAGCATTTATCTCTAGAGAGCAAAGTTCTCCCCTTACTGAAGCAGTGTGCTTTAAAAAATTTGTGTGTGGGTTTTTGTTTTACTATATTGATTATAAAAACATATTGCTTTTTATAAAAAATTGAGAAAAGAGAATAGGAGAAGAGAGGGAAGGTCATTAACATCACCTAGCGAGAAATTGTGACTGTTTTTTTACATTTCATTTTAGTCTTTTCTTTCTGTCTGCTTATTTGTTGATTTCACATCAGTTATATACAAGGAATATAACTGAAAAAGTTAAATAACATGCTTTAACTTCCACTTAACAGCATCTCTCAAGTCAAAACACAAACACAAATACTGCTAGACCAGTAAGACCAAAAGATCCAGGTCAATGAGTCCAAAAATCAGTATCAAGATTCCCCGGAACCCAAAAGGTTGCCTAGAATCGTGGCAGTAAAATGACACACAAAATCTTTCCATTATATTATTCTTCAGAGTTTCAAGGCAACTCTTGGTGGATAAAATTGTTACTTCAGCTAGACTAATCTGAATTCCAGAATTTTCCACTGTGGCATTTAATGGAAGACAGTGAAATGGCAAGGGAGCCTGAGATGGGGTGAGCATCAGAAGGGAATTTTCTCAACTGTGTCATGGCAGATTAGCTGAATTCCTCTCTAAGTGCCTAGAGGACATTACCAAGGTAAGAGGAGAGTTTTAAAATGAACTTGAGGGCAATAAAGGGCATCAGATGATAAAAAATGAGTTGATGTAGTTTTGGCACACATTCAAAACCTTCAGCGTTTCACTAGATTTTTTTTTTCATTATCATTGAGAATGCACTTTATATTTCCCGAAGGGAAAGTGTCCTCAAACAGAACCATTCAGAACACATTTCAAAGGAAATGAGGATATCATGTTACATGTATATTGACCTGAAAAGGCACTGCAGAGACTGGCAGAACTACCTGATTAAATAAAGAGTCTAGAGGTTTTTGATATTTCTCTCAGCCAAAACTCTATGGGAAGCCAGACACAGACATCTGAGATTAGAATATTGCTCCAATGTGTAAGTTTATTACCAACTGGTATGAGTTTTATAGACATGCTTGATAAAAGTCTGACAATTTTTAAATGACTAGACTTTTCTGAAAAAGCAAGAAAGGAAAAGTTTAAGAGTCCTTATGGTGTCTTATAACAGCAAAGACAAAATATAAAATGAATATAATTTATTAACTTAGAGTCATGAGCCTTCCAAACTGTGGAAACAGGACCGCGCTTTGAAATTCTCCAGAATGGTTTTACATGACTACTCTTTTGATGGGTGTTGAAAGGAACAATTCATTATTATATGCATATATAATAAAAAAGATTAATTAAAGTAACAAATAAGAAACAAGAACTGCTTGTTCTTTGGGAGAGTTATTATTTTTCCTTTTTTTGTAAATATTATGCTCAAGATCAAGTTTATGCTTTTATGATACCATTAACTGTAATTGATAGTCTCCATTTTTCCTGTTTTGTTTATTTAAAAAAGAAAACAGCCATTTGTTAAAATTAAGTTTGGGTTGTACTAACAGCTCATGTGAAAATTGTAAGCCATGCTTTTTATATTGTTTTACTTAAAAAAATCAATTTGTAGCATAATAATTTAATTGGTTAATTTTAAATGCAAATGTAGCAGTTGTTACTATAAAGTAGCATAAAAGCCAGAGCACATTTCGAGAAGTAACTTTAAAACTTTAAAAGTGCATAAAACTCTTCTATATGAGTGTAATATCATAAATTAAAATTTCATCAAAAGATATATATATACATATATTTATAGTCATTTTTACATATGTGTGTATAGATGTAGTACAAATTCAGAGTCTTTTCTGATTATCAATATCAGGAAATAATAAAGAAATAAATATATTCTTAGTATGAATTGTTATCCCAGCCCCCCCACTACACACACAACTGCTAAAATACTACAGATCTGCTGTGTGAATGATGATAGAAAATAAGTGTGCATGTTATCTTTTCTAATAAGATACCTCCTTCACTTTACATAAAGGACTTTGTCAGGCTATTTTCAAATTATTCCCAATTTTTAAAAAATGAAATGTTTTTCTGAACTCTGGACTTTCCATGTTCAGTGTTGATCAGACAATTAGGCCTTTTGAAATGACACTTACAGGAACTTGTATCTTCTAAAAGGACAAATTACTACTTAAAAAGAGAATATGCAACAGTTAGTACTCCCAGATGTTCATTGTTAAATTCATGGCAAAGGCATGAACTCTGAAACTTCTATGCTTTGAGCTGCAAAAGATATCATGGGGCCTAGCACAGTGGTTCATGCCTGTAATCCCAGCACTTTGTGAGGCCTAGGTGGGCCTCACAAGCGAGGCCAAGGTGAGGTCAGAAGATCGAGACCATCCTGGCCCACATGGTGAAATCCCGTCTGCACTGAAAATATGAAAATTAGCCGGGCATGGTGGCACATGCCTATAGTTTCAGCAACTCAGGTGGCTGAGGCAGGAGAATCGCTTGAACCAGGGTGGCGGAGGCTGCATCGAGCTGAGATCATGCCACTGCACTCCAGTCTGGGCAACAGAGCAAGACTCTGTCTCAAAAAAAAAAAAAAAACAATTATAGGAAGTTGATACTAAGAGATTCCAGAAATAGTCTTCATGCTATACAACACTGAAGACATGCTAGAGTTGGAATTATGAAAATATTAATATATGTATCTTGTATTTAACACAATAGTCATGAGTGACATAAAATGTGATAGTAAATAGTGGTGATGGTGGGACATTAGTTAAAGCAAGGCTAGGAATGAAATACCCTAATTCTAACCCCATTAGTAAGTGACTACCCCTGTTCTATTAGTGGGAAAAAAAAAATATCTTCAAAAACTGCATCTAAACCCCAGCCATTTGTACCCATCACCCAGTGTCAACAACAGAAATTACCACTGTGAATATAAATGTTCTTTGGATTCAACCATTTCTCAGCAAACAGCTCTGTGATTCTCCCAAGCATCTTTAGGGATTGAAACGGTGCTGAACTCAAAGTCAGAAACAATGGGTTCAAGTCCAGTTAATGCCACTTCTTAGTGCCTTGAGGTTTTTTTCTGGCAGGGTGGTTGCCTATGTCTGTTTTGAATGGTCAAACACTCCCAACACTCCACACCAACTCAGGAAGTCCACAGAGTCTGAGAAAAGGATTCCTCTTCTTGGTACTTACTTGCTATGGACTGAATGTTTGTCTCCCTCAGAATTAATATGTTGAGGTTCTAATCCTCAACATGATAGTATTTGGAGGTGGAGTCTTTGAGAAGTAATTAGGTCATGAGAATGGAGCCCTTATGAATAGGATTAGTTCTCTTATTAGAAGAAACAAAAAGAAATTCTCTCTCTCTCTCTTTCTGTACCTTGTGAAGACACAGGGAGAAGGTAGCCATCTTTAAACCAAGACAAGGGCCCTCCTCAAGAACTCATCATGCTGACACACCTTACTCAGACTTCCATCTTCCAGAACTGTGAGAAACATATGTTGGTTGTTTAATCCACCCAGTCTGTGATATTCTGTGATAGCAGCCTGAACCGACTAAACCATTACTCAATTCTCAAATCCTTGTGATTTTGGTATGAAATTTGTTTCTTTAATGTGAGAAATATTCTGTTACATCTTCTTGTTTCTATCTCCCTCCACTCACATCACTTTTACTTCTTCCTTGCCTCAATCCCTACCCAAATCTATCATTAATTCTCTATACACTCATACTCTTGTTTGGTTGTTTGGTAAATTCTCATCTTCTTATATGAAAATTCAATCTGAGGTCCCATATTTTAATACTCTTTGGAAATTTAGAATGATTGAGTTTTAACATTTTCCCCTTTATTTTTGAGATTCAGTGGTCATTTTTCCTCACACAGTCATTTCATCTTTACCGGCATGCGGGAAACTAATATTTCTACCCAGTTAGCATTGTGCACCACCAGCATTGACTCTTCCAAACACACAGTGACTCTGCCTTCTAGTTCTCGTTGCCTTTGGGCAAACAACATGCTTCATACGCAGAAGGAAGAAGTACAATCTTGCAAGTATGAAGAATTCAGAGTCCCTGAAATCTGACCAAATCTTCCTTGCATTTTTCAAGCTTTACCAAGAATAACTGGAGCTTGCTGTGAGAATTTTTGATGTCTTTGAATTATTTCTCTTCTTTCAATAAAGACTGATTCAGTTACTCATTTACAGAACTTTTATTTTCATTTCTAAATATGCTATAGTGGAATTCCAAATAAAGAATTCAGCCAGAGTCCATAAAATAATTGATATCTTCCCTTCCCTACAGTGGAAAAAATATTGAGAAAAAGAAAATGTAATTCAGCCTCAAATGTATCCTATATCCCACCCCATAAGAAAACTCTAAGTATGACCTTACAATAAAGGGGCATTAAAATGTGGCCTATAGCAAAGACACTGTTCCAACTAGTGTCATCATGCTCGTTAGTTTATTTGGTCTTGTGATAAGCAAATATATTTTGTTCTCCCTGTATTTTTCCAGGCACCAAGCTAAGCACTTCTGTCTACATTATCTCATTTAATATTTATAACAACTTCATGTGGCATTTCCATGTTTACAGATGAGCCTACCAGGGCTAAGAGAGCAGAACCATGATATAAAGTTCCAAATCTACTAGTTGCTTAACTGAATTTGACTCTGGTTGTCTGATTTCTGGTGCAGTCAGCATTCTCTCATTCTCCTATACTCCATCAGTTCATTCTCTTGTGGTACCACAATTTGTATAGTGACTCCTTCATGTCTGAGTCACCCTTCTATTGTCCACACAGGAGATGTTTATTAAACGTTTGCTAAATAGACAATATATACCAAGGTACATGTGCCAGGCATAGCTCTAGGTAACACAGCAGTGAATAAGGAAAAACTCTAATCTCATGGAATTTACGTACAGCAAGAGGAGACATGAAGTTTATGAACACATAATTATACAGTAGAAGGTACAAAGCCAGACAAAGTGAGATCGGGACAGAGCGGAGCTATATTGCGTGTGTGAGTAGGGTGTTCAGAGAAAGCTCTCTCCAGTAGTAGCATTTAAGCAGAGGCCTGAGTAAAGTGAAGAAATGATCCATTCTGATCTCTGGGGAAGAACATTCCAGGCAGAAGACACGGCAAGTGCCAAGGCCCAGGGGCAGGAATGTGTTTGATGTATCTGAGGGAAATTGAGGCTACCTGAGTGGTTGGAGCACCACGAGGAATGCAGAGTTGCTGGAGAAGACATCAGAAACAAGACTGGTTGGCAGATCAGGAAGGATGCACTGTAAAAGGTGAGAATTTTACAGTTTATTCTGAGTGACATGAGAAGCTGCTGAAGGGAGTGACAGTCTCACTTCAAACAGATCCCTCTGATCGCATGGACTCCTCTGAAGGGCAGGAGTGGTGGACTCTTTGGTTGGAGCATAGAACCTTCAGCCAAAACCCAGAGGAGTAGCAGATCTGCCTAGAAGCTGGGGCTGGTGGTGGCGGTGGTGACCATTCCTATTAGAGCCAGTAAGAGGGTTTGGTGGGTCATCTCGGCTACTTGTTAATTCAGAAAACAGTGATTTTTCTCCAGTAGATGAGGAAAAGGTGATGTTTTGAGCGGACACAATTAAGCTGAAAGAAGGAAAAGCCCACTGTGTGAGCACAGCCAGGGGTAGGCGGAGGGGGGGTGGTGTCCAAGTTAAATAGATATGAAGCCAGGCTTAAGGGGGTGCTCAAGCCAGGCTTATTGAAAACAGACTTAATCCATTGCACATTTTAATTAATAATTGGACTTCTTAGTTGATAAACTTGATAACTCATGGCTGAAAAAATAATATCACTTTTGGAGGCTAGGGAGAAGATATCACCAAATCATTTGACTTTAAAATGACTGAGGGCAAAATGGGAAAGTTTTATCATTGAAAGAATCCTCCAACCACTGCAAGTGATTTTATTTTTAATGCATAGAATCAGGGCCTTCCTTCCCAAGTAATCACCTAAATAGACATAAATGTGTTTCAAAATTGTCCCATTTTCCAGACACCATTATTCTGAGCATGCTTCTGATGTCCTGAAGCCCAGAGTACAATTATCTTTGATAGTGGGGACAGTTTTTCAGATAGGTTTCCTTTGAACAAGAGAAGGAGTTTTCCCTAGGTTTCCATTTCAAGAAAATTAAATTCAATTGGATTTTCAGGTACCATTAATTGATGTAACAGAGAGAACAGAAACCTGATGATTTGGCTCAAGTCCTTAAAAAAAGAAAAGAAAAGAAAAGAAAAAAGACTTTAGTGAGAATAGCCTCCAGGCCCAAAATGTCAGATTTCTTACTGGTTCGGCAGCTATACCTGCAGTTAAGAAAACAAAAGGAAACGATAGGGTTGATCATTTCCCTGGAGACTGCGTATTTTTAGCTGCAGTTTCTATATCTCATTTTTCAGAAGTGCCAGAGATAGATTATTTATAGCAAGTGGATTTAAGAGAGAGAAATATTGAACAATCTAGATGAAACTTTTAAGTACATATCATTTTTTTCCAGTCTACATTTCAGTACCTAGTATTTCTAATGATTATATGGAGAAATTTCCATTTGACACTATTATAAGCCTTTTAGGCTAACTGGATAGCTTAAAGGTTCTTAAAGAGAGTAACAATGGGCCGGGCGCGGTGGCTCAAGCCTGTAATCCCAGCACTTTGGGAGGCTGAGACAGGCGAATCACGAGGTCAGGAGATTGAGACCATCCTGGCTAACACGGTGAAACCCCATCTCTACTAAAAAATACAAAAAACTAGCCGGGCGCCAGCTACTCGGGAGGCTGAGGCTGAGGCAGGAGAACGGCATAAACCCGGGAGGCGGAGCTTGCAGTGAGCTGAGATCCGGCCACTGCACCTCAGCCTGGGTGACAGAGCGAGACTCCGTCTCAAAAAAAAAAAAAAAAAAGAGAGAGCGCAACAATGTCAACAATGAGATTTTCTATACTGAAAAAAATGGGAATGTTGTTAATTTTATTTTTTAAAGCGTGCATTAAGATGCATACGTGTATTTAGAAAAATTTTTATAATCTAGTAAGAACTTTTGTCTGGAGGGATATTATATACTGGCCTGAAAGTCCAAAAATGAAGAGAAGAGGAGATAACGGTAGAACCAACTGGTAAGCATGGATTCTCAGCAGGAGATGACACTGCTCCCACGGGGGTAAATATTCATTCTTTGGGGTCAAGAAAATTTCAGGTATTACAATGGTTTATTCCCCCTTTCAGTAAGCAGAATAATGCTTTTCCAGGGCCTCACCCTACCAAAAAAGTCCATTCTTCTCTCCCTAGAACCTCTGACCTCATTACGGTAGGTGAGAAAAAGGAATTAAGATTGCAGGTGCAATTAAGTTTGCTAATGAACTGACCTGGAAAGGAGAGGGAAGAGTAGCCTGGATTACCAGGTGATACAGTTTCACCGTGTCTCCACCCAAATCTCATCTTGAATTGTAGCTCCCATAATTTCCATGTGTTGTGTGAGGGACCCAGTGGGAGATAACTGAATCGTGGCGGCGGTTTCCCCCATACTGTTCTTGTGGTAGTGAGTAAGTCTCATGAGAGCTGATGATTTTACAGGGGAGGGGGTTTCTCTTTTGCTTGGCTCTCATGCTCTCTCGTCTGTTTCCATGTAAGACATGCCTTTCACCTTTCACCATGATTGTGAGGCCTCTCCAGCCACTTGGAACTGTGAGTCCATTATAACTCTTTTTCTTTATAAATTACCCAGTCTCGGGTATGTCTTTATCAACAGCATGAAAATGGCCTAATACACCAGGTGTGCCGAATGTAACCACAAAAGTCCTTAAAAGTGGAAGATGAAGATGGACTAAAAAGGCACAAAGAGATCCCACATTTGCTTTGAGGGTGGAGGAAGGCGATCACAAGCAAAGTTATATGGGTGGCCTCAGAAGCTGGACACAGATTCGCCTCTAGATTTCCGGAAAGAAATGCAACCCTGGTGATCCCCTCACTCCAGCACAATGAGACCTGTGTCAGACAGATATCCCTGTACAACTGTAAGATGACACATGTGTGTTGCTGCTGCATAGTTTGTAGGAATTTATTATAGCAGAAATGGCGAGACAATTAATATACTCTCCCAAAGGTCACAGAATACAAACATAGTGTAGCTGTACCATTAAAATGTCATTGGTGGGCAATTAGGAAAAACATGTTTAAAAAGGCTCCTTGGGGGGCAATAACGAAAAGAAATTGAGTAATATTGCACTAGAAGATGACAAGCAGGCTATTTGACTCCAGAATTTCATAAAATGGGGGCATTTTATGGCATTAGTGTTTGGATGAGTCAATTTTACAGCACCAAAAGCTGTTGCTTTAATCTGGAGCAGGTCAGAAAATTAGCAAAAATAGAGTTATTCTTAAAAGTGAATAACTAAGAAAGTATTCCACAGGAAAAAGACTTAGGAAACTCTAACAGAAACAATATAGTTGATATGAAATGAAATCTAAAAATCGCAGATACAGAAGAACGCTTCTCTAACTACATGTGTATAGTTGCCTGGAAGAAAAAGTTGGAAGATTGATAGGTCAAATGCTAAAAGTGAGTTCACTGGATGGTCATTCTATTTCTATTTATTGTTGTTGTTATTATTGTTGTTGTTTGTTTAAGACTTTCCTGTAAGAAATATATATATGATATTATAGGAGGCTTTTACTATATGCCAATAGTTTGTAACTGGATGGGAACCAAAATTTCATAATAAACAGTTTTCTCAAAATCCAGTTTGGGTTGAGTCTTAATCTTAAAATGAAGAACTGGAATTATAAAATAAGTTTATTTCATTTTATGTAGTTATTACTAAATTTATGTTACAGATGTAACTATGTTGTTAGAGCTATGTTTTTAGAGAGGAGAGAATTGAGAAATTTAAAGTAGTGGCAATTTTGGTCTTCTTCTTTCTCAAATTTATATAATTACTTGATTATATACTTCATGTTTGATTTCTGCAGCATAATGATAGAGAAGATCATATTTGAAGGTTGCATCACTTTTCCCAGGGGTTTTGCCTAATCCTTGAATAATCTAATTATTCGCTTTTGAAGTAGCTGTTGTGTTGTCATCATTGTGTATTTCTTCCCCTTAGTTTAATTGGTGAATGGTGCCAACTTCTCATTTGTCAATGATTTGGCTTGTAATCGAAACAGTGCACCAACCTTCCTTTCTATCAAATTCTTAAGTCCTGTATTTTTTTCCACAAGATTTTCAGTTTCATTTTGCAATCTACGTGCATTGAATAACTAGGTATTTAAGAGGTTAGGCGTGGAAGAATGTCTGAGTGAGTACTAATTTTATCATTGTTTTGCTCATTCGTTAATAATACTGATGACTTGTTTTCCCACACAACTTTAAGTTGGCAAGAACTTAATTTGATCACATTGTACATAAACAATTTTATCATATTTTATCACACACATATACAAAGACACATACACTCACACATGCACTCTGTATCTTTCAAAGATTTGGGTTTAAAATTTGAGAAATCTGGCCAACTTTGTGGCTCATGCCTGCAATTCCAGCACTTTGGGAGGCCGAGGTGTGAAGATCACTCGAGATCAGGAGTTCGAGACCAGCCTGGTCAACATGGTAAGACCCCATCTCTACTAAAAATACAAAAATTAGCTGGGTGTGGTAGTGCATGCCTGTAGTCCCAGCTACTAGGGAGCCTGAGGCAGGAGGATCGCTTGAACCCAGGAGGCAGAGGTTGCTGTGAACCAAGATCATGCCACTGCATTCCAGTCTTGGTGACAAAGTGAGACTCTGTCTCAAAAAAAGAAAAAATAAAATAAAATAAAATTTAAGGAATCTGCTGCCATTGTTTTCAGAGAAGAACTCAGTGCAGTTTTGCCATGTCACTTGTGGCACAAAACACAGAGCTTAGGGGCTTTTCATAAAAATGCTTTAAGTACCTTATACTAGTTGATTTAACAAAATGAAATTTAAAGTTGAGAGAACAAATGCATGATGGTTTCAGCATAGTTTGCCTACATAAGTATGTATCTTGATGGATAAGAAACCAAATACACATCTATGGCACCAACACACAGGGCATTTGTCCAGCCAGCAGGGACCACTCTGGCCTAGGTTCTGGGGACACAAAGAACTTATAGGGCAGTGGGTCAATGAAATAGTCTATCTCTACTAGTGAAGCGTTCTCAACATCCTTGTTAGTCAATTCTGTTTTTGAACAACCTCAGAAAACACGTGTCTTCCCTAAAGCATTGAGGGTTTCAAAATCAATGTCCTGCTCCCCAAAACATACACATATATCGTCTCTTCCTGCAAGACATGTGCCCCTGGCCATTGACCACCTTGCAGCTGTCTTCATTCCTTTCTCCCCCAGTGGGATGTCACTGCTGAAATTCTCAAGAGGTCCTCATCCAGGCCCTATGTGAATAGTCTCAAAGCAAAGAATGTTGGAACTGAAAATTTCCTATTGTTCACTAGGCCACAGGTTATCATTTTATAAATAAAGAAACAAACTTCCAGTGCATTTCAGAGTTGTATATTGGCCCTACCAGAGGTACCATTAACAGTAGACCTCATCAGGCATAAATGCTTCCATAGAAAATTCCTCAGAGAAAGCATACTGTGAAAATGTTACCATTCTGGGCTCCTCTTAATCCAGACATGACAAGATCCCTGCAGCTAGGTACTCACAACAGCTCTATGAAGGGGCAGAGCCCTGGAGGATGAATTTCAGAAGAAAAGGTTGAGGGGCTTCTGAAGACCTCACGTTGGCCTTGGCCTTCTCTGTAGGCCCTCAGATATGTCCCAGAGTGACCAGGTAAACAAAAGGTTATGGGAAAGTTGAACATTGTTGACTTAACCAAGCAGGACTAACTCTTCTTGACTGAGCTCTTCCACACAGAAGGTCAGAGTGGGCCACAAGCTTTGGTCAGAACCACAAATCCCATCAGGACATGTGCTGACTTAGATATCTACTTCTCTCATACCCAGGACTCCCCGATCTGTGGTATCCATTCTGAATGAAGTGCCACAACCTCACACACCACTTATCCCAACCATACCTCCTGCACCCCTTTCTACTCCAGGTGACTGTGGCTCAACCCCTCCAAAAATTCAGAATAAAGTGCCACAATCTCACACACAGTTATACCAACCACACTTCCTATGCCTTTTGGGAGCAAGGGACTGTGGCTCAACCACATCAAAATGCCTCCCTCTCCCATTCATATTCATATTCACCATGTCCCTTAAAATACATTTCAAGAAACATTCTTTCAGAAACTTCTCTGATTTGTCCTATGATGCTTTTCATCATCACTTTACCCTGTTCTTAGCTTTTGGGAAAAGACTTTTAGATAGATGGATAAATAGGTAGATAAATGTGGGGATGTAGATATGGTCACCTCAACTTGGTTTTAAGTTTCTGAAGCTTGAATACCACATTCTTGTTTCCTTTATGTTCTCCTTCCCCAGTTTTCTCCTTTCGGTTTCGTACCCTCTCCCTCACCTTCTTTGAACCACTGTGATCAGCTTTGGCCCTGTATAGACACTCTGGTGTGTTTTCCAGCCCCATTCTTGCTGACAGTGCCTTAGACCCATTGCTTAAAGTCCATGCCTGCCTGGATGCAGGTTCCTTATAACTCAAAATCTCTGCTTAGGTTCAGGCATCCTTGCTCCTTGTTCTTGGATTTCACGACATGCTGGTCTTTCCTGGCTACTCCTCTGTTGTCTGAGTCCATTAGATCAACTTCCTGGTCCACCAATGACATGAAGCACCCAGCCAAGAGATAATGGTACATCAGATCCTGACTAACCAGCCTGCGCCCCCAGACCAAGCTGATGGCCATCGGGATGATGTTTTAGAATGATGTTTAGAGTGAAATAGAGGGTTTCACTAGCTGTAATGCCCTTACTGACTTCCCTTACTTAGCCATGCTCTATTTCTTGAGACTGGAGATCATTTTCCTTTAGAATATTTTGGACCTTGGATATCAGATATGATTTCTCTCACAGAGGATCACTTTTTGGTTTGTATCTTCCTGAACCTGAAAGTCTCTATTCCATAAAGCATAATAAAAAATACAGAAATTTTCCCTGTCTGTTCCTAAAGGTCCTTTTTAAACCTATCTGAAATCTGTCATCTACCTGCATACACACACACACACACACACACACACTCTTCACTTCCACTTTCACTAACCAAACACTATTACCAATAAATAGTTCCTGAAACTGGAGTCTAGAAACATCTGTCTTCTCTTGAGCCTCAGGAGTGACTTTCACCTTGTTCCGCTGAATCTAGGGCTTCCTCCACAATAGACAGCAAGAGAAGTAGCAGAGAACTGTATGGTTTTCAGTATCTGGGCCAAGCGCTTTGCATATGTTATCTCATTTAATGCACACAGTCCTCTAAGACGGAGGTGGTGTCATGTCTATCTGATAAGGTAGAATATGGAAGCTCAAAGAGCTGGGGTAGCTTACCCGAGGTCACACAGTCACACATCGGAGATTCAGCTATACCTGAACCCACTGAGCTGAGCTCCCAGTTAATCCCCCATATCAGAACCCTTTTGTGGGGTAAGCTCACCTTTCCTCAAAGAATGCAACAAAGAAGAAAACCCCATCTTCAAGATGAGGCCACCACTGACAAAATGAATTTGGAGAGTGACTCTGAATAAAATATTCTCCAGTGTACTATGCAGCCATGAAAAAAAATGAGATCATGTCCTTTGCAGCAACAACGATGCAGCTGGAGGCCATTATCCTCAGCAAATTAACACAGGAACAGAAAACCAAATACCACATGTTTTCACTTATAAGTGGGAGCTAAACATTAAATGCACATGGACACAAAGAGAGGAACAATAGACACCAGGGCCTACCTGAGGGTGGGGGGTGGGAGGAAGATAAGGATCGAAAAACTACGTATCAGATATTATGCTCACTATCTGAGTGATGAAATAATGCGTACACCAAACCCCAGCGACATGCAATTTACCCATGTAAGAGACCTGCACATGTACTCCCTGAGTCTGAAAGTTGAAAAAAAAAATAAGATAATAAAATAATCCGGAGTCTATCTTCTAAATAAATATATATTCTCCAATGTAAACAACAGGCTTGGCAATCATTAGGCTGAGTATTCATTCGGAGAAAGATCATGTCATTAGTCAGGCGTGGTGGTGTGTGCCTGTAATCCTAGCTACTCAGGAGGCTGAGGCAGGAGAATCACTTGACCCCTGTAGGCCGGCATTGCTGTGAGCCGAGATCATGCCACTGCACTCAAGCCTGGGTGAAAGAGTGAGACTCTGTCTCAAAAAAATAAAAAATAAACCATGTCATATTCTTCTCCTCACTGTAGTACTTGAAAGAAGCTCTTATCTCCCTGTGTCCCTGTTTTATGTCACAGAGTCGGCCACTCCTTGTGGGAAGTTAAGCTGTTGGCAGGGATGCTGGGTGCACCACTAATATTCTATTCTAGGTGTAACACCAGTGAAAACACAGTCTCGCCTATCAAGGTGGTGAAAACAAAAGCCACACCTGTTTCAGTCCAAGTGGTCAGGCTGCTGCAGAGGAGCTTTACATCTGAAGACTAAA
Organism: Theropithecus gelada; assembly: GCF_003255815.1. Lineage (NCBI taxonomy): Eukaryota > Metazoa > Chordata > Mammalia > Primates > Cercopithecidae > Theropithecus > Theropithecus gelada. The sequence goes on along the minus strand of NC_037677.1, from coordinate 29,340,495 downwards.
AATGGCTGTGTAGTGATTGCCCCCAGCTCTGCAGACTGGTAAGGGGGAGGAGATGAAGTTTCTCTCTGCTGGAGAGATGCAGGATTATGATGAAGAAGCCCTGCAGTATCATGTCTCAGGTGGCCTTGGCCCCTGGCTGACTCTTTGTTTTACTTTGTTATTTTATTTTTCAGAGATGGGGTCTTTCTATGTTGTCCAGGGTAGTTTTGAACTCCTGGCCTCAAGCGGTCTTCCTGGGTTGGCCTCCCAAAGAGCTGGGATTATAGGCGTGAACCACTATACCTGGCCCCTTGACTGACTCTTGAGAGCTCTGGGACCCTAGACCCTCCCCGAGTCTGTGCTCCCTCACCTATAGAACAGGAAATCTGGAACCCCCACTCATATGCAAACGTGTAGCTGATCTAAGTGATGAAAACGTAAGCATTATTTTCTATTTTTCTTCTAATTGCTGGTCAACACTAGGGATCTTAATCAATTGACAAAATGGGATATATGCAATAAAATGAGATCTATGCAGCAAAATGGGATCTATGCACCAAATCAGCACAGAACAAATTTGACAAAACTCATGTTAACAAGATTGTGGAGAAATTTGCACTCCCATAAAGAGAAGATGGGAATGTGTTCTTTGGGAAGGGTGGTATGGCATTATATATTAAAATCAAAAGTTCACTTACCTTTCAATGCTGCATTTCTAGCAATTTTATCCTAGAAGATACATATATATATATATCTCCTTATATATGTGATATATATGTATATATTTCATATCAATATATCCTTTTAAAAAATGGTTGTATAGTATCCATCATTTACACGTGTATCATATATATCAAATATGTATGTTCTGGCCAGGGGCAGTGGTTCATGCCTGTAATCCCAGCACTTTGGGAGGCCAAGGTGGGCGGATCACGAGGTCAGGAGGGCGAGACCATCCTGGCTAACACAGTGAAACCCTGTCCCTACTAAAAATACAAAAAATTAACCGGGTGTGGTGGCACGCACCTGTAGTCCCAGCTACTCGGGAGGGTGAGGCAGGAGAATGGCGTGAACCCGGGAGGCAGAGCTTGCAGTGAGCCGAGATCGTGCCATTGCACTCCAGCCTGGGCGACAGAGGGAGACTCCGTCTCAAAAAGAAAAAAAAAAGAAAAAAAAAATACATATGTTCTAAATGTGCAACAATAGAGGTCTAATTTTTAAATTGTACAACATTCCTATAATGACTATCATACAGATAGTTTTAAAGGATGTATTGATATGAAATGTTATCAAAATTATATTTAAAAACTAGTTGTTCAATGAGAACACGTGGACACGGAGGGGCACAGCACACACTGGAGCCTGTTCAGGAATGGAGAGCAGGGGGGGAGAGCATTAGAAAAATTAGCTAATGCATGCTGGGCTTCATACCTAGGTGATGGGCCGACAGGTGCAGCAAACCACCATGGCACACGTTTACCTATGTAACAAACCATCACATCCTGCACATGTATCCCAGAACTTAAAATTATAATGTAAAAAACTAGTTGTTCAATGTAACATACAGTATCAATACATTAATTACATATACATATTTATATTTATGTAAAAATATCTAAAGGGTTATTTAATATAGCTATGATTTGCCCTGATCTGCTCGCTCCTAAGTCCTTGTATTTTAAAAGAATGAGACATCCTAATTAACTTCAGAGTGGCATGGGTCAACTACAGTTAAACGATACAGAGATTCAAGGCTCTCTGAGGCAGGGAATACATAGAAATTCACGTGGTTAGATATTATGCAATACTTGTGTTAATAAAGTCATGATCATAATTCTAGTATATAGTCCTTGATGTCTGGATTCACTGACTTCATACCACACAGTATTGGCAATAACCCAAGTTTGCCTAAATGAAAAAGCAATGCCTTTAGAAAGAAGCTTTAGAAAGAAGCTTCAGGGAAATACACGAGTGGTAAGAAACCCTTGTATCAGTGCAAACACAGAACAATTGCTTCTATCCTTCATTTATTTATTAGGGACGAGCTTTGCCTGTAGAAAATAAGAAGAAAGTCTATTAATATTTTCTAACTTTTTATTTGACTTCTCAGTGGGAGAGAAGAAATATTTTTCTTAAACTCTGAAGTTTATTACCCTGCAATTGTTTATGGCTTTTGCTACACCAAATTTCAATAGTTGAAATGTATCTCAATATATTTAAAAAATGGCTTTACTTAGGTGACAGCTTATATAACTTTATTCCTGAATTGGCATCCCTGGCAGTGTGGAAAATAGTGTTACTTAATTAAGCCTCCTTTTTTTTATTATTATCATAGCTTTGATGAACTGAATATAACTGTAGGAGGAACTGGCATGAAGAGCTATGAACCCCACTGTTCTCCTGACTTTAAAAGTGTTTTTGGATTATTTTAGAGGCATCGTATATATACTAGAATATTTAAAACATGCTAAAGTCATGAATAGGGAAACACAAAGCCAAAATAAAGTAATATTCTAGAATGGATACAATTTGAAAGACAGGTAATTTGGCAAGGACATAGAGATTGAAACCTTTAAACCTTGCAGGTGGGTCTGTTCATATGTAACCATTTTTGAAAAATAGTTTGGCAATGTCATAAAGTGTGAAACACAGAGTTCCCATATGACCCAGTAATTCCACTCCCAGATATATACCCAAGAGAAGGGAAAACATATGTCCACACCAAAACTTGTACATAAATGTTCATAGTAGCATTACGCATGATAGCCAAAAGGGCAAAAGAAATCTAAATTGTGACCAACTGGTGAATGGATAAATTTAATATTGTGTATCAATGGAATACTATTCATCAACAACAAGAAAATGAATAAATATAATGTTTTGTATCTTTACAATGGGACACTATTCATCAATAACAAAAAAATGAAGTACTGATACAACATCAATGTACCTTGAAAACATTATGATAAATAAAAGAAGCTAGTCACAAAAGACCACATTTTTCTTTTCTTTTCTTTTTAGATGGAGTTTTGCTCTTGTTGCCTAGGCTGGAGTGCAATGGCATGATCTTGGCTCACTGCAACCTCCATCTCCTGGATTCAAGCGATTCTTCTAACTGAGCCTCCCAAATAGCTGGGATTACAGGCATTTATCACCACACCTGGCTAATTTTTGTGTTTTTAGTAGGGACGGGATTTCACCATGTTGGTCAGGCTGGTGTTGAACTCCTGACCTCATGTGATCTGCCCGCCTCGGCCTCTCAAAGTGCTAGGATTACAGGTGTGAGCCACTGCACCCGGCCAAAAGACCACATATTGAATGAATTCATTTATATGAAATGTGCACATTAGACAAATGTATACAGAGAGAGAATAGATTAGTGGTTTCCTGGAAGTGGGGCTGGGAGGAAGGGAGGAATAGGCAGTGACTGCTAATTGGTACAAGATTTCTTTTGTTTTAACTTAGATTGTGGAGATGGTTGCACAAGTCTATCGATTTACTAAAAATCATTAAATTGTATACTTAAGATGAATGAATTTTATGATATGCAAATATGATCTCCATCAAGCTGTTAAAAGATAGGATGTGTTTACCAATGTGCAAAGGACACCAGCAGGATGTCAAAAGCACAGTCATTAGAGAGATCTGGACCTACATATGTTAATCAAAGAGACTTGTGCATCAACGTCCACATATAAAATGTATAATTTTTAACAATACATGAGTACAGAGGAATTGGTCATCTTTAGCTAGAAAATATTTCACTGCTGAGTTTTCTTTGCAATAATTTATTGAAGTGAGAATGAGGTTGGAATGTTCACCTTAAAAGGTTGCTCTCCACACTTATTTTTCCTTCAGAGCAAGTCAAGTCATTTCCTTTTTTCTTAAACAACCATAAATAAGTGAAAATTTTTGACATACTATACAACGCAGTGTGGTGGTTTTGTTGTTTGTTTGTTTTAAAACACTGAAGGAAATGTTTGAGATTTTTATTCCTTGTAGACTTCACAAACAAATAAGAAACATAATAAAGAAAACCTTTTCAATCTTATTCACTCCTTGTAACTTTCTCTGAAAGCCTGCTAAGAGACACCAAATCTGATTTTCTTTTATCTGCCCAAAGGTAACAGTCCTCATTAGCAGGGAAAAAGCCTACAAAGTTAGGACTGAGTGAAGAAGGTTGATGGTTATGTCATTAGGGCATGCAGTACTCACAAGGCACCCAATGGACAGACAGCATTAAGAAGCCAAATGTCAAGGTAGTGAAAGAAAATGTATCACAGCCCTCCACTATCACTGGCATAATCCCTTTATCAAAACTTCTGCTAATGAATGATTACAGAACCCTGGAACGTGGGCAGGGGAGGAGAGTGGAATTGAACTTTTGCCTTAATCGCTAGAATGGCAAGAAGACTACCTTAGAAATCTTTACATCAAACTAATCATTTCAAATCCAAAATAGCTTAATTATTAATCTGAGAAGCAAATGAGTTCTATGATGTATAAATTATACCTCAATGAAGCTGTTAAAAAATAAGGCAAGGTTTCTAATGTGCAAAGAGCATACAAAGAACATTTGCACATCGGTAACCTTCTCATATTTTGTCTTTCTTGAGGTGTAATTTATGTATCATAAAATTTTAAGTATACAATTCAATGATTTTTTAAGTAAATTTATAGAGTTGTACAACCATCACCAACAATCCAATTTTCTCTGTAGTGCGCATGTTTAGAATGTGAAAAACTGAACAAAATTCAAAAAAGAAATTTATAGAAGGTGCAATGATCTGTTAATAGTAAGAATACACTGAGTTCAGGAACTTAAGCTGTAAAAAATGTTACAACTTTTATGTGTGGGTTTCATACTTGTTTTAAAATTGAAGGATGTTGTTGATATCTTAGGAATGTTACCAGGCACAATGTAAGCTATTTTATGTTTATCCCCGAAAAATAAAAATATTTGGTGTATACATTTTTTAAATATTTAAAAACCTGAGGTGTTTGGATTCTGCCTTAAACATAATTAAAAAAAGAACAGCCTCTTAAGGATTAGAGGATGTGGCTGCTTCTAATAATAATGTCTTCCTTTAAGGAAAATGAAAAACAGATTCATACACATAATCAAGCAAAGTTGTTGGCCAATACGGCAATTATTCCCATAACGAGATACTAAAGGAAATTCATACAGAAGAAACCAATGGGCTCTGTGTTTCTTGACTTGTATCAACTGGGTGTGGAACGGAATGCATGCTTCTTCTGAATTCCCTGGTTAGCTGCTTTATTAAACAAAAAATCTGTCTACTTTTCCACTCTCACCCCCAGCTGCCTCACAAAGCAAAAATACATTCAATCCAAATATGGCAACACAAGGTTTATGCAATCAACCTTGAGGTTGGCTGCAAACACATTGCCCGTAGCAACAAACTGTGTGTGTCCCTGACAATGATGTCAGATGGCAAAGTCCTTGGACCACCGAGGCAGCTCTTAAGATCATTTCAAGGTTGTCTATGGCGATCGAGAGTATGACAAAGTGATGGCAGTTTTCCAGGTAACTAGATAATTATCCAAGAAATGAAAAGGATGTTAGCTCTAAATTATTCTAATACAACATCCAACATCTGCCTTTGGGGTGGATAAAAGAAAATCAGATTTGGGGTCTCTTAGCAGACACCACAAATGACTTAGATAATGCCAATGGTACTATATTATATTCCATAAAGTCTGAGCAGACATGGTTTTATTCATTCATTCAATTAGTCAAATGATATTTACTAACTTTCTATGTGGCCCAAGAACTTTGCCTCATAGAGTTTACATCTAGTCTTCCTATTTGATCCAGTAACATATGAAGATTATGAAAAGATTTCTTATCCCTGTAATAACATATATTTAACAATTGTAAATGTACAATTACCTATAAGTAAAGAAAATGCACTCAGTTTATATGACAGCATACATACAATGAACAGCCAAATAAGTCTATTATTTTTAATTCAAATCGAACACATTTCCTCAATTCTTAATTACTATTTTTCCACAGAAGACATTTCATTACTTCAGTAAATACTAAACAGCCCTAACTTTTGGAATAGTCATAACTATTATCTTCTAGTTGCTCACAGGCATGAGATCTCTTGCAGGAGGTTGGGAAGAGAAGACCCTTGGTTCCTTCTAACTTTTCTGAACTTCGTAAGTAAAATGAGAGAAACAACATCCACTTCAAGAATCATAAAGAGGAATAACTGAAATAAGGTGAAGAAATGAGCCCAGCACTGTATCTTGCTCAAGGCATGTGTTTTTTAAAAAATAGTAATAACGAAAGACAGGGTCTTGCTCTGCTTTGTCACTCAGGCTGAAGTGCAGTGGTACACTCCTAGCTCACTATAACCCTGAACTTCTGTGCTCCAGTGGTCCTCCCACCTTCCAAGTAGCTGAGACTACAGGTGCACCCCACCATGCTTGGCTAATTAAAAAAAAAAAATACATATATATATATATATTTAGAGATGGGGTCTCACTATGTTGCCCAGGCTGGTCGTGAACTTCTGCCCTCAAGTTATCTTCTTACCTCGGTTTCCCAAAGTTCTGAGTGCCTTTATAGATACCTTCCTTTTGCTTAAGAGGCACCTGGTCATTCACCCAGTCAGTATAAGGACAGTATGTAAAACTCATGTGACACTGAAATATGAGACATAGTGACTACTGACTGACAGGAACAGAGCCAGTGCCACTCACACAAACCTTAGTGAAACCGGAGGAGAAACAGCTCATGATGAAATTTACCTGCAGTCTGAGAAATGGAAGAAAGTGCAAGCAAATAAACTAAGGTTATACAGTGAGCCAATGTGCAGTCCAAGTTAATCCATCCTCAGTTCATTATTAAAACCACTAACTTCCACCGACTACACCTCACACTGAGTTTCTGGAATAGTCTTCTTTTCCAGATGATGCTCTTCAGAGTTTTATAGTGATTTAAAAATTATGACATAGTATCTTTTATTGGTTTTATGATATTTTTGTAATTTATCAGAATAGATCTGAAAACACTTGGTAGATTTGGATGTCATTAATGACAACATTTATATTCTTAATAATAAACACAATAATGGATGCGTCTTATTATACTATTGCTCTTAGGTTTTATTACAACACATGTTGACAAAGGACATAAATGTACCAAAAGTTTTACAAATCCATCACTTTTCTGTTCAAAGGTGCATGGAGCTATACACAAAATGCAATTCTCAATCAAACATGCCACATTAATCATTGCAAGAGGCTGAGATAAAAGTCCAACTTTTGTTACTCAAGGCCCATCAAACTGCTAAAAATGACTCAAAATCAGAAAAGTTGATTTAAAAAAATAAGCTTCTGCTCTGATTCCTAGCAGCCCGCGTTCTTTCTTAAAACCATATGCTGCACATGGAAAGCATAAGCCCTGCTGTGACATGTCAGCGTTATCTAGTAAAATGGGTTCCATCTGTATGTCACTTCCAGGTTGGAAACAAAAGATCAGGTTGGAGGCATTTTTCTTTTTTCCAATCTACCCTCCCATCCTCCCACATTCCCATCCCGATACCCACTCAATTCTGGAAAAGAAAAAAAATATCTTACAAAGCAAGTGCATATTTCTGGAGGCCACTTAAAATAGCAGCAATTCTGGATTGAAATTTTCCATCTATTACCCACTGGCCCCCTCCCTCTCCCCTTCAATGTATGTGCTTCCAAGATGCCTGCTGTGAAATCCTCAGAACCAAGTACTAGAGGTCAGCTTCATTTATAACCCACCAATGAGAAGTGAGGCTCCACGTTTCTCCCTGCATTCCTATGATTTCACTAAATAATAGAAAAAGAAACCCCGTGCACAAAAGGATCAAAACGCCTGTGGAAGCTCATTGTCAAGTTACTGTCAGGAGCATTGATGTTGCCTGTTGCTAAGGTCACAGCAGTGACACTAAGACTTGCGGAGAAAGAAATTCTGAAAAGAGGATATAAGGGATATTTTGCTTAAAATGTGCTGGCCCCACACAGACAGGCTTTCTTTTTTCTCTTTTTTCTTTCTTCTTCATCTTTTTTTTTTAATGCAGCTATATTTGTTGAGCACAATCAATTGCTCTAAAAGCATGTTGAATTAAAGTACAATAACAGAATGCACCAAATACATTCTCTCTGGCAGTATACTACTGTGGATTCTCAAAGTAACTCAAATTTAAACAGGAGCAAGCTGAGACTTAAAATAAAATTCCTCCGAGCAGAAGCTCCTAGTTCCTTCAGTAGCAACGACTGTTAAGGTATACCTGAATAACTAAGAATAAGAAATTTAAAAGACATAGACACTTATCCAAGACTGATATGTTTGTGATCTTGGTTTACAAATCATGGCATCTTTATATTGTGACTAGTAGCTTTTAAAACTTCCTGTCTTTTCCCTGGATTGGAAAATAGCTGTTAAGGGACGCCAGGAATATGTGTTAAGACATTTACATCTTTATCCAATCACATCTACTTGGGTGAGATGCAGTGTCATTCCAATGGATATTAAGTATTTATGTGAAGCCAAGAAGGAAATAAACATCTAGGAATTTCAAAACATCATACAGACCAGTAAAGGAATGGTCCATAGACTGTGATCAACATCAGGACACAATTGCTCAGGGCCATTGACTGAACATTAAACATTATTAACTCATAGATTTTGATGACAAGATCCTGTAAAAGATTCATTTCAGTAATTTTTCATGTGAGTTTAATTCTTCAAAATAGAAAATTACTACTAGAGTGATATAAATACGTGAGATCAAAGGGGAGAAGAAATAATTTGGAATTTGTAGGAGTCATCACTGCTGTGGAAGCCTACTAAAGTTTGTGTTATTAATATTTTTCATGTGTCACCACCGAATGAGAGAAGTACAGACATAAAGTGGTAGGTACCATTTTGAAAGACCCCAGATGGAAGTAGGACAACTGGGCCTTGAAATACAGCTGTCAGTATGCTTAGTTACCTTGATGTAGCACTACACTACACAAGATTGTGATATTGAGTACTATTTGACATTTTCATTTAGAAAATCATATAGCTGTGATCCAATGTAGCCTGCTTTCTACTTAATTCCAAATTATAGCGGGTATTTTATAATCTATACCTCAGTAATTACGACCTCAGTGCTTTCATAGCCTCACATTTTTGAAGCCATTAATAATACATTTAGAACTCAGATCATAGCTGTTCAAAAGACAGACCATTCAGATGAATGTATATATTACCATAACCTTAAAAGCAGTGATTAGGAAGCCCACAGAAAAGGGACAGAAAAATAACTGATATTTTATCAAAATGGCTTATTCTTGTTGATTTGCTTCCTCTTACCCTAAAAAAAAAAAAAGAATAGTCCTGTAGTTCATAGAAAATCTGAGCAAGGCCGGGTGCGGTGGCTCAAGCCTGTAATCCCAGCACTTTGGGAGGCCGAGACGGGCGGATCACAAGGTCAGCAGATCGAGACCATCCTGGCTAATCCGGTGAAACCCCATCTCTACTAAAAAATACAAAAAACTAGCCAGGCGAGGTGGCGGGCGCCTGTAGTCCCAGCTACTCCGGAGTCTGAGGCAGGAGAATGGCGTGAACCCGGGAGGCGGAGCTTGCAGTGAGCTGAGATTCGGCCACTGCACTCCAGCCTGGGCGACAGAGTGAGATTCCGTCTCAAAAAAAAAAAAAAAGAAAGAAAATCTGAGCAAAACTCCCCAATTTATTTTTTTAATTAATTAATTAATTAATTAATTAATTTTGAGACGGAGTCTCTCTCTGTCACCCAGGCTGGAATGCAGTGGCGCGATCTTGGCTCACTGCAAGCTCCGCCTCCCACGTTCACGCCATTCTCCTGCCTCAGCCTCCCGAGTAGCTGGGACCACAGGCGCCGCCACCACATCCAGCTAATTTTTTTGTATTTTTATTGGAGACGAGGTTTCACCATGTTAGCTAGGATGGTCTCGATCTCCTGACCTCGTGATCCGACCGCCTCCGCCACCCAAAGTGCTGGGATTACAGGCGTGAGCCACCGCCCCCGGCCCCCAATTTAATTTAAAAGGCACTCTGAGGTCAAACCAGATTGATAGGTGGGGGGAAGAATTTATAGAATTTATAGGATAAGATGATACTGACCTAAAAACCATTCTCAAGGCAGCTAACTTACTAATACTCTACACGGGCACAACACTGGAATAGTAAGAGTAAGTCTCTATATTATGATTTCAGAAAGGGACAAAGTGATGTAAATTTATCAAGAATTCTGTCTAGAAATTTAATTTAATCAACAGTCTTACAAAGTAAAAAAATAGGTAATTGAGCACATCATTGGAACATTTTAGTCCAATCTCATCTGGATTTACCATACTGGACAGTAAATAACATCAAATGCAAAATTGCTATATAAGTATCCTGAACTTTATTCTTATTCTTCCTGAATGAACAACACAATATAAATACCAGGACTATGTGTTAAGACATTTACAACCTTATTCAGTCACATCTATTTGGGTGAGATGCAGTGTCATCTCAATGGATATTAAGTGTTTATGTAAAGCCAAGAATAATTAAATATCTAGGAATTTCAAAACACCATACAGACCAGTAAAGGAATGGTCCATAAATTGTGATTAACGTCAGGACACAATTGCTCAGGGCCATTGACTGAACATTAAATATTATTAACTCATAGGTTTTGATGACAAGATCCTGTAAAGGATTCATTTCACTAATTTTCCATGTGAGAATACTTTAATTCTTCGAAATAGAAAATTAGTACTAGAGTGATATAAAGATGTGAGATCGAAGGGGAGAAGAAATAATTAGGAATTTTTAGGAGTCACCATTGCTGTGGAAGTCTGCTAAAATAGACTAAAATAAATCATACCGAAACGTAACAATTCTCCCAGGACTAGTCTTCTGAAGTTTCATGATGATGTTTACTACCATCTTTTCTTAGGTAGACAAATACAGTTTTTTCAGTCTTGGAATGCCCTCTAGATCCTGGATCTCTAAGGTTGGTTGTTTTGTGTTTTTTCATTCTAGGGCAATGGATGCTTTTTACTAATGACTCACTGTGATTCAGTGACTTCTTAGAATTCTTTCTCCTGTCATGTCATGCAGTACAGCATCTAGTGTAAAGCCCTGGCACTAAGATCCCCCATGAGGGCCAGCAGGAGAAGCCTAAAACAAGGACCAAAGGGACTGCAGTTAGAAATGTCTCATTTGAATGTGATGTTCCAAATGACATCGCACCAGAACGCCACTGGACTGCCTGCAATAGAAGATGTGTTCTGTGGACTGTAACAGTCAGAGTATAAACAAGATGTCTCAAGAAAATACCTTTATTCATGTTGGGAGAAAAATAAGCCTCTGTGTTTGACTACCTATCTAAGATACTTCTCAGTGAATGATATAATTCTATTTTTTTTTTTTTTTTTTTGAGATGGAGTCTCGCTCTGTCACCCAGGCTGGACTGCAGTGAGTGAACTATATAATTCTAATAGTGATATTTGTAAATGCAAAAACCACCCCCGCTGTGTAGAATTTCATTGATTTAAGAAAAATAGAAAGACTTTAAAAAATATCTGTGACTTCCTGTCTGTTTTTTCTTTAACATTTGATGCTCTTTTCTCTTTTCTTTGCTTTTCATTTCGTTTCTTTTCTCTTTTGAGACAGAATCTCACTGTGTCACCCAGGCTGGAGTGCAGTGGTGCAATCTCAGGTCACTGCAACCTCCACCTCCTGAGTTCAAGAAATTCTCCTGCCTCAGCCTCCCAAGTAGCTGGGATTACAGGCATGTGCCACCATGCCTAGCTAATTTTTGTATTTTTAGTAGAGATGTGGTTTTGCCATGTTGGCCATGCTTGTCTCGAACTCCTGACCTTAGGTGATCCACCCGCCTTGTCCTCCCAAAGTGCTGGGATTACAGGCATGAGCTACTGCTCCCGGACCTTGATGCTGGTATTTTGTTGTTGTTGTTGTTGTTGTTGTTGTTGTGTGTGTGTGTGTGTCTGTGTGTGTGTTTTTACATCATTCATTTGAAAACTTTTTCATAGACTTTACTATGCTTACCCCGTCACTGGATGTAAACATATTTGTAGAGCTCCATGAAAGGGCAATTAGCTGCCCTATCAGTCTAGAAATCTAACATCCCAGAAGACAGGAAATTGAAAGCACTAATGGACTACAAAGAGCTAATTATTTTCAGAAATACAGAAAGTATACCTCCAACAGTCTTCTTGAAGTTAGGTAACAATTAGGGACTGAGGTCTTTTTCTAAAGTTATAGCCCGTACTGGCTTTTTTTTTTTTAATGACTATATCTCATGCCTTTTTGTATGTTTCAACATGCTAACATGAAATAGACTCCCAGACATGTGTTAAATGTTGCTAATTTGTTGTCAAACGTGTAAACCCTGAAAGTTCTTAAAAGGAGAAAAATCTATTTTTTTTAAAAAGATACCAGCTCTCAAAGCACATTAATTTTTCTAAAAATATTTTCTGAAATTTATATAGCAGTCATCAAGTTAAATATTTCACTTAATTTTCATGGAATTGCTATTGAAAACAGTACCACGATAATACTGAAAAAAAGATATTGAAGATGAAAAATGTAAAGGTCTTGCCCACGAATAAATAGCTAAAAAATAATGAAGCTGGGATTTTAAACTAAATCAACTAAACTTCATAGCTATTATAAACCCTGCACCCATAAGGGGTGCTCAGCAAGAACATACGTGACAGGAAACTACTTGCCTCTAGAGGAAAAACAAAAAGATCACTCAAAAAGACCACAGGCAAGAATTCAAGGATTTACACAGGGCTAGAAATACTATTCATAATTCATAGGACATAAGGAGAATACTCAGAAGGCTTTTGCTTAGTAGAGGGCCTGAGTTAGCTCCACACTAAATGTTGCTGTGGTCCCACCTAACAATGCTTAAAAGTAAAACTCAAAAGGATAAGACTGCTTCCAATGAACTGACCTGTATTCCACAACAAAGCTTCTATGAAGACAAAAATATCTAGCACCCATCAAGTTAATAATGGCAATGAGTGGCATTCAATTAAAAAAATACCAGGATGTCAAAGAATCAGGAAAATACGACTCACAAAGGATATACATATATATTTTTTTTTCAATGTGTGGAATGTTTTTTGGGTTCTAGCCCTAGAACCAAAACAAATGATAGCATTAGTAACATTTGACATCAAAACTTAAAAGTATTCCATACATTGAAAAAATAAGAGGAAATATTAAACATGTCAATTAGAGATGTAGAAAATACAAAAAGTGCAAATAAAAACATTTAAAAATAAAAGCACAATTTCTGAAGTAAGAAATACACTGATAGAATTAACAGCAGATTTGACACTACAAAAGAAATAGTGAACTAAACACAAAAAGAAGAAATAACTGGGGAAAAATATGAACAGAGCACCATCAAGCTTTGTGACAATTTAAAGCACCCTACAATACTTGTAATCCTCAAAAAAAAGTGGATGTACATGAAAAGCATTTAAATAAACAATGGACGAATATTACAAGTTTTATAACAACTATAAACTCACAGATCCAAGGAACTCAATGAATCCTAAGGAGGAAAATATGAAGTAAACAATTCTAAGATATAGCATAACCAAATTGCTCAAAACTAGTGATGAAGAAAAAATTCTTAAAAGCAGCCAGAAGAAAAAAGAAAACAGAAGAACCAAAACAACGATGAGAACAGATTTCTCCCTGGAAACAAAGCAAGTACAAAGGGAGTGAAGCAGCATCTTTAAAGAACTGAAATGTAAAAAAAAACTCAACCTAGAATTCTATACCTAGTAAAATGTCTTTCATAAACAAAGGTGAAATTACAACTTTATCAGACACAGAAAATCCAAATAATTTATTACTAGAAGACTTGTACTATACGAAAAGTTAAAGGAAGTGCGGAATAGAAGAAAATAATACCATGGAAATATAGGTCTACATATTTAAATAAAGAGGACCAGAAACAGTAATGATGTGGGTGAATATAGGATGTTTCTTTCTTAATGTTGAAGTCATATTTTTTAAATTGTCTGATCAAAGCAAAACTAGAAAGTATTTATTAAGTTTGGATTTTAAAATAGGTAGAAGTAAAAAATACGATAATAGCACAAACACTGAAAAGATTGAAATGGACGTACAGTCTTGTAAAAATATAGGTAAACCACTTGAAGGTAGAACTATGATATGTTAAAAATGTGTACTTTAATCCTAAGGCAAGAACTAACATAACAAAAAAAAATTAGCTACTAAGTCAAAAAGGAGAATGAAATCATAAAAAATACTCATTTGGGCCAGGCATAGTGACTCATGCCTGTAATCCCAACACTTTGGGAGGCCAAGGTGGGTGGATCACGAGATCAGGAGATAGAGACCATCCTGGCCAACATGATGAAACCCCATTTATACTAAAAATGAAAAAAAACTACCTGGGCATGGTGGTGTGCACCTGAAGTCCGAGCTACTTATGAAGCTGAGGCAGGAGAATCGCTTGAACCCGGGAGGCGGATGTTGCAGTGAGCTGAGTTCATGCCACTGCACTCTAGCCAGGCAACAGAGTGAGACTCAGTCTCAAAACAAACAAACAAATAAGCCAACAAACAAAAAACTCTATTAATCCAAAAGCACATGGGAAAGAAAAACAGAATGAAGAATAGACTGAAAAAGAAAAAATGCAAAGCAAAAATGTATATTTAAAACTATGTTAATAACCCTTTCAGATTAAAATCATGTAAATATCCCCATTAAAATGCAAAATTAGATTAAAAAATAAGACCCAACTATACACTGCCTTCAAGACATGGACTTTAAATATAAAGAAATAGCAGGTTAAAAGTGAAAGGATGGAAAAAGATAAACCATGCATGCTAACACTGTTCTAAAATAGTTGGAATACCTATATTGATATTAGACAAAGTAGAATTAGAGCAAACAATACTACCGGATCTTTAAAAAGTCGGATTTGCAGGCATAAATTGACAAATGATAATTATAGTCAGAGATTTCAATATTATCTTGTCAATAACCAGTAGAACAAACAGGCAGCAAAGATTTTTTTTTAATTTCCACAAAAAATTATCCAGAATCGGATGGCTTTACTAATGAATTCCACCACATATTTAAGAAATAGATGTTATCAATTCTATACAAACTTTTCTAGAAAATTGACAAACAGAAAATAGTTTTCAATTTATTCTATGAGGCCGGTATTACCCTGATACCCAAATCAGATAAAGATTTCAGAAAAAGATAAAAAACACAGACCAATACTTTCTTTGAACATTGATTTAAAGATTCTTAACATTTTAGCAAATTGAATTTAATATATTAAAAGGTAATATCTCAGCCGGCTATAGTGGCTCACACCAGTAATCCCAGCACTTTGGGAGGCTTAGTTGGGCAGATTGCTTTAGCCCAGGAGTTCAAGACCAGCCTGGGCAACACAGTGAGACTCTGCCTCTACAAAAAAGACAAAATCAGCTGAGAGTGATGGTGCACACCTGTAGTCCCAGTTACCTAGTGGCTGAGGTGGGAGGAGCCCCTGAGACCAGAAATTTTAAGCTATAGTGAGCCCTGATGGTGCCACTGCAGTCCAGCCTGGATGAAAGAGTAAGATTATGTCTCAAAAAAAAAGAGAGGAGGGGTGATATTATCTCAGAACCAAATGGTGTTTAAATATTTAATATTTAAATAATTTAAATGAGAATAAGAAGAAAGTTGAATACTAGCTCAGCACAGGAAACACTCACTGTATATAATCTGCTGGTCACACATCCAACGCAGGCTCAAGGAATGCAAGATTGAACATTTGAAAATCAATCATGTAACTCACCATAATAATAAACTCTAAAGGAAAAATTACCAGGTCATCTCAGTAGATGTAGAAATAACATTTGACATAATCCAGTATGCATTCCTGATAAGAACGCTCAACAGACTAGGAACAGAGGGAACCTTCCTTATCCTGATGAATGGTGGTATGAAACTACAGCAAACACTATATTTAATGGTGAAATATGAAATGCTTTCTTCGTAAGATCAGGAAGAAGACAAGAGTCTCTGCTCTTACCACTTCCATTCCAACATTTTCCTGACAGTTCTAACCACTGTAGTAAGGCAAGAATAAGAAATCAAAGGCATTCAGATTAGAAAGGAAGAAGCAACTCTCAGTTGTATGAACGTTGTTGGACATATTAACTTCACAATGACTTCTGGGCTGTTTTATCAAATTTGGGACTATTTAGAAAACGCTGTCATGACACCCAGGAACTGAGAGTTGATGATGTATGTAGAAAACGCTGTGTAATTTCCAGAAAAATTACTAGAACTAATAAACAAATTTAGGACGCTTCAGAATATAATCCCTATAAAATATCGATTTATTTTTATATACTACAATGAACAACCAGAAATTAAAAAATAAAAACACCATTGAAAATAACATAAAGAATATTAAATATTGAGTGGTAAGTCTCACAAAGATGTGCAAAACTTATGCACTTATAATTATAAAAATTGGTAAGAAAACATTTTAAATATCTGACCAAGAGTAGCAATATAGTGTGTTTATTGATTAGGAAACTCTGTATTGTTAAGATATTATCCTCCCTGAACTGATCTATAGATTCAATCCAAATTCCAGCCATGATTTTGTAGAAATATTTAAAATAGTTCTAAAACTCAGGTGGAATTCAAAGAACCTAAAACAGAAAAAAAAAAAAAAAGACAAAACGAAACTTTGAAAAAGAACAAAATTTGAGGATGAGACCACTTGACTTCAAGACTGACTATATAACTACAATAGTCAAGACAGTGTGGTGTTGATGTCAAGATACACAAATCAATGGAACCGAATAGAGAATCCAGAAATAGGCCCAAACGTGCATGGTCAGCTGTCTTTTTTTTTTTTTAACAAAACGTTCTTTCTGTCATAAGGCAGAGCATAACTAAGTGGTAAAAGTATCCTCTGCTGCATGTCCAAAGTACCGTGAGGGTAGTCCTCATTTTCTCACTGTGCTTATTTTTCTTTTGACTTTCCTCAGATTTTTAAATCTACTTCCTGGAAAGAGTGATTTGTGACATAGTTCTGAGATGAAATGAAGTTCTGGTTTGAAAGCTGCTTAGCCCTAATATTTACTGTTCTCTCAAACATGCACGGCATCTTCAGTGAGGAAATCTGCTGAAAATAAAAAGAAAGTTGAATAATAGCTTATCACAGGAAACACTCGCTGTCCGTAATCTGCTGGTTACATATCCAATGCAAGCTCAAATTATGGACAGCTGCTTGTTCACCCTGTGTAGATAAATTCATCCCAAATTTGATAAGACAGCCCAGAAGTCACTTCACAGAAACAAAAGCACTTGAAAACAAATCCTGGATTGTAATCGTTGGTGATGGTGTAAATCAGCCACTGTGGAAGACAGTGTGGCAATTCCTCAAAGACCTAAAGACAGAAATACCATTCAACCTAGCAATCCCATTACTGGGTATATACCCAAAAGAATATAAATCATTCTATTATAAAGACATATGCATGTGTATGTTCATGGCAGCACTATTCACAATAGCAAAGACATGGAATGGACCTAAATGCCAATGAGTGATAGATTAAAGAAAATACGGTACATACACAACATGAAATACTATGCAATCATAAAAAAGAACGAGATCGTATCCTTTGCACGAACATGAATGGAGCTGGAGGCCATTATCCTTAGCAAACTAATACAGCAAACAGAAAATCAAGTACAGGATGTTTTCACTTATAAATGAGAGTTAAAGGATGAGAACACATGGGCACCTAGAGGGGAACAACACATACCAGGACCTTTCAGAGAGTGCAGGGTGGGAGGAGGGAGAGGATCAGGAAAAATAATTGGCACTAGGCTTAAAACCTGGGTGATGGAATAATCTGTACGACAAACCTCCATGACACAAGTTAACCTATGTAACAAACCTCCACTTGTAACCCTGAACAGAAAATAAAACTTAAAAAAAAAAAGAGAGAGAGAAACACCAGATGTGCAAGGGAGAAGGGCAAAACTGTCCTAGTTTGAGGCTCCAGAACTGCTGAAGGAGGGTTCCTGTCTTAATCCTGAGTTGAAGACAAGCTGGCGGCTCCATAGCCTCAGTCAATAATAGTATTACTTGAAATAGTTTTTGAGGAAGTATTTTTTTTCAAAGAAATTATATTCTCTTAAAGGAAGGAAGCCTATTGTGTAATGCAAGGTCCCTCAGCCTTTAGCTTTACTTTATGCCTTTAAAATGCCCAAGCTGTTTGGCATGTAATAAGGAGTGATGAGTTATGTATGTGCCAAGCCTGATGAAGCTCTGTTACAAACACATAACTTACAGCTGCTTGCTAACACTGCAAACACTTCTAGTCCAGCACAGCATTCCAGAATTATTGTCATCAGCAGTGTTAAAGCCAATGCAGTACATCATTAATAATAATAATTATACAAAGGTGATTCTACTCTTCAGTCATTGTGATGGTTTCGTCATTGTGATTGGGACTCAGACTGGCTCTCCTTGCTCCTCAGCTTGCAGAGAGCCTACTGTGAGACCTTGTAATCATGTAAGCCAATATTTACTAAGCTCATATATATATATATACACACACACACTCCCATACATATATATCATATATATGATATATATCCTATTAGTTCTGTCCCTCTAAGAGAATCCTGACTAATATAGTCATTAAATAAGAAACTATTAAAGAGTTATGAAATGAGGTATAACCAATGTAATCATTTCTCTCAGACCACTCATCCCACAATGCATACATTGAATCTTTGAGGGGCCTTTTTTCACAGTTATCATGTTCTCCTACAAGAGTAACCCATGTTCACACGGGCATTGCAGCATTGCATCTCATATGTTGAGGCATCTGGAATGATTTTACGTGCCCAACACAGGTATACAATGTTGCTTTGGTTGTTTTTAATGCAAGTTCTTCAGGATTTTTATCGTACTAGTTTTCACCATCTGATCAACTCAGTTCAGCTGAGTGGCTTTATTCTAAGGCAGTGTGTAGCAGTCCCTTCACTGGATAACAAACAGGAATGTGTGCATAGCCACAGCAAGATTCAGGGAGCTGAGTTTCTCAAGCATTCACTATTGATTATCTGCAGAATGACAGTTGGCCACAGAAACTTCAAAGATACACCCACCTACTCTCGTGGGTTCTCCATACAGCTTAAAAATGCGTTGTGTATCTAAGCTCCTGCAGCTTGGAATCCACACATCTGATTTCAAAATGAAACATTTTCTGACTCTAGTGCCATTCAAAGGCTTGGACACTTCGACCCTCAGGAATTTTGTCTTGGGAGAAATGGGGCAGTGGAATATTGATGAAGTATACAAAGATGCCTTCATGGAAATGAGTTTCCTTCTGAGATATTCCAGTGGTACATCAAAAGGAGAGAACAGGGACCCATCCTGGACATAGTCAACTTTGAAACGTCACTCTTTCAGAATGGTTGATACCAGATGTTCACTTTACTGTTAGAAACACAAAGTTTGCATCATTCCATTTAGACTTTTATATTATCACAATTTTGAAAGGCTGCTGAGGAACAGATTTCTATTTACTTTCTTCATGAAAAAGCATCTGTGATACTTTTCAAAAAATAACTTGGGCGAGTACAGGAAAGAGTAAGAAATAGGAAAATAATTACCTGTAGTTTTATTATCCAAGGGAAACCTCTGACATCTAAGTATATTCTTTTTAGTCTTTTTCAATGATCTTTTTGAAAGATTAAAATCATACAGCAGATACAGAAACAGCTCATTGTATTGCACTTTGCTTTATTGCACTTGACAGATACCATGTTTTTACAAATTGAAGGTTTGTAGCAACACTGCATCAAGCAAAGTCTATCAGAGCCATTTTTCCAACATCAGGTCCTCAGTTTGTGTCTTTCTGTCACATTTTGGTAATTCTCACAATGTTTCAAACTTTTTCATGATTATTATGTGTATGGCGATCTGTGATCTGTGATCTTGATGTCACTGTTAATTGTTTCGGGCACCACGAGGCTTGCCCACATAATACAGTGAGTATAATCAACAAATGTTGTGTGTTCTGACTGCTCTACTAACTGGCAGTTCCTCTATCTCTCTCCCTGTCCTCTGGGCTCTTTGTTTCCTGAGACACAAATATTGAAATAAGGCCAATTAATAATCCTGTAACGGCCTCTAAAATTTTCAAGTAAAAGAAAGAGTCCCACATCTCTCACCTTCAGTCAAAAGCTAGAAATGATCACGTTTAGTGAGGAAAGCCTGTTGAAAGCCAAGATAAGTGTGATGGTTAACACTGAGTGTCAACTTGATTGGATTGAAGGATGCAAAGTATTGCTCCTCGGTGTGTCTGTGAGGGTGTTGCCAAAGGAGATTAACATTTGAGTCAGTGGACTGGAGAAGGCAGACCCATAAATTCCACCCTTAATCTGGGTGGGCTCCATCTAATCAGCTGCCAGCAAATATAAAGCAGGCAGAAAAACATGAAAATAAAGACTGGCCTGGCCTCCCAGCCTACCTATTTATCCCATGCTGGATGCTTCCTGCCCTGGAACATTGGACTCCAAGTTTTCAGCTTTGGGACTTGGACTGGCTTCCTTGCTCCTCAGCTTGCAGACAGCCGATTATGGGACCTTGTGATCATGTGTGTTAATACTACTTAATAATCTCCCATATATATAAACACACTCCCATATATATGTCTCATATATATAATATATATCCTATTAGTTCTGTCCATCTAAGAGAATCCTAACTAATAGGATGAGATATATATCATCCTATGAGTTCTGTCCCTCTACAGAACCCTGACTAACACAATAAGCCCAAAGCAAGGTATCTTGCATCAAACAGTGGAGTTGTGAATGCAAAGACAAAGTTCTTGAAGGAATTGTAAAATGCAACTCCAATGAACACACGAATAAGAAGGCAGAACAGCTTTATTTTGGATTGGGAGAAAGATTAAGTGGTCTGGATAATAATCCAGAAGATCAAACCAGGCACAACATTCCCTTAAGTTGAAGTCTAATCCAGAGCAAGTCCCTAGCTCTCTTCAATTCTGTGAAGGCTGAGAGGGGTGAGGAAGCTGCAGCAGCAAAGTTGGAAGCTAGCAGAGGCTGGCTCATGAGGTTGAAGGAAAGAAAGCTATCTCCACCAGGCACAGTGGCTCATGCCTGTAATCCCAGCATTTTGGAAGGCCAAGGTGGGCAGATCACTGGCGGTCAGGAGTTCAAGACCAGCCTGGCCAACATGGTGAAACCCCATCTCTACAAAAATACAAAAATTAGCCAGGCATGATGGTGGGTGCCTGTAATCCCAGCTACTCTCAAGGCTGAGGTAGGAGGATCGGTTGAACCCGGGAGGCGAGGTTGCAGGGAGCCAACATGGTGCTATTGCACTCCAACCTGGGCGACAGAGTGAGACTCTGTCAAAAAAAAAAAAAAAAAAAAAAGCCATCTCCATAACATAAAAGTGTTCAGTAAAGCAGCAAGTGCTGATGCAGAAGTGCAGCAAGTTATCTAGAAGATCTGAAATTATTGATGAAGATGATGTAGCCACATTAAACAACAGATTTTCAATGTAGACTAAACAGCCTTTTATTGGAAGAAGATGCCATCTAAAACTTTCGTGCCTAGAGAAGCCTAGATTTCAAAACTTCAAAGGACAGCCTGACTCTCTTGTTAAGGGCTAATGTAGCTAGTGATTTTAAGTTGAAGCCAATGCTCATTTCCCATCCAAAAATCCTAGAGTCCTTAAGAATTATGCCAAGTCTACTCTGCCTGTGATCTAGACATGGAAAAATAAAGCCTGAATGACAGCACATCTGTTTACAGCATAGTTTACTGAATATTTTAAGCCTAGTGCTAAGGCGTAATGTTCAGAAAAAAATATTCTTTTCAAAATACTAATGTCATTGACAATACACCTGGTCACTCAAGAGCTCTGATGAAGGTGTACAAGGAAAATAATGTTGTTTCCATGACTGCTAACGTGACATTTATTCTGTAGCCCATGAATCAAGGAAAATTTTGACTTTGAAGTGTATTATTTAAGACCTACATTGTGTATGGATATATCTGCTGTAGACGGTGATTCCCCTGATGGATCTGGGAAAAACGAATTGGAAAATTTCTTCATAAAGCTCACCATTCTAGATGCCATTAAGCACTTTTATGATTCATGGGAGAAGGTAACAATATCATTAACAGGAGTTTGGAAGAAACTGATTCCAATGCTCATGGATGACTTTGAAGGCTTCAAGACTTCACTGAAGGAAGTAACTGCAGATGTGGTGAAAATAGCAAGAGAACTAGAATTAGAAATTCAGCCTGAAGATGTGACTGAATCTTGCATTTTATGAGATACATTGAATGAATGAGGAGTTGCTTCTTATGGATGAGTAAAGAAAGTGGTTTCTTGAGACAGGATCTACTGCTGGTGCAGATGCTGTGAACATTATTGAAATGACAACAAATAATTTAGGATATTCCATAAATTTAGTTTGATTAAACAGCAGCAGGGTTTGACACGATCGACTCCAATTTGAAAAGACGTTTTACTGAAATGTCTATTCAATTGCTTTGAAACTATAGAGAGTAAAAATGCTATCAAACAGCATCGCATGTTACAGAGAAATATTTCATTAAAGGAAGAGTCAACCAATGTGCCAAATTTCATTAGTATCTTGTTTTAAGAAATTGCCATTTTAAGAAACTACCCATCCCGATCAGCTAGCAGCCATCAACATCAAGGCAAGACCCTCCACCAGCAAAAAGGTTATAGCTTGCTAAAGACTCAGATGATCATTAGAATATTTTCGCAGTGAAGGATTTTTAAATTAAGATATATAATTTTTTAAGACATAATGCTATTGCACACATAATGGACTACACTATAGTGTAAACATAACTTTTATATGCACTGGGAAACCAGAAGATTCATGCAACTCATTTTATGTCATTATTTGCTACATTGCACTGGTCTGAAACTGTACTGGCAATATCTCTGAGGCATGCCTTGAAACTTTGATGCATGCTTTCTTGCAGTATATCATGATTAACTCATACCATTAAAAACATTTCAAAAACATGACTTATTATCCCATAAATGCATGCATCAGAATTCATTAATTGATCCTATTGTTAGACAGTCAGTTTAGTAATAATTTTCTCACTTATTAACAATCTTTAGTAAATATCTTTAGGCATAAAACCATGACAAATACTCAATTTTTTCCCTTATGGTATATAGATTTGCAGAATTCAAAATACTGAATTAAAATTGTTGAAAATGTTTTACCTTTAATGCTCTTAATACACATTTGTCAAATAACTTTTCAGAAAAAATGTGCTTATTTAAACTCTCACAAGAAATGTATGAGGATAGACAGTTTCACTCTTCACCCTCTCCATTGAGTCTTCTCACTTTAAAAATATTTGCTAATTTGATGGGTGAGAAGAATATTTATTAAAAAGATATCTGTTTTTTGAAGATCTCTCAGTTTCAGAGCAATTCAATAGAAGTTCAATTGGGTTTTTCTTGGCACTAAAGAAACTTTTTCTAAAATGCAGATGGAAGAGTAAGTAGCGAAATGGAGTCTAAACATTTTAGAAGAAGGAGGATAAGAAAGGGGTGTCCTAGCACAGGACTCATTTTGAAGCTCAAGTGATTGAAGCAATGTGGGAATACTGCAGAGATAGTTGCATTAACCAATTAAATAGGCCACCCAGAAATAAACCCATTAATATATAAGAGCTGAAGTGATGGCAGTGAAGGGCACATCCATGGGAAAAGGAATTTTCACAAAATAAAAGTAGATAAATAATTATATATATCTTTTAATGAAATAGGATTCTATTTCTCTAAAAAAACCAAAAATCAATTCCAGATGCATTAGGACTTAACAGATAAGTACAAAACCTTTGGAAACATTTAGTTTTATTGGCAAATATCTTGCTGACTTTGGGGAGGATAATGGTTTTGGAAGCAAGACTCAAAAAGCATTAGCTATAATAGAAAAAAATGATGAATTTAAATGTATTAAAATTAAGATCTTCTGTTCATCAAGATCTAATCATATTTCTTTGAGGAAGTGATTTAACTTCCTGTGTCTCAGCTGCTCATCTGTAAAAGAAGATAGTAAAACTATCTCACAGGGTTGTTGTGAGATTTAAAAGGATTAATTATTACATAATAATTTATGTAATACATTCAGAAAAACTACCTGAAATTTAGCACTGAATAATTATTAGCTCATTAAAGCTAATAATAATTTCATGGCTAGTGTACATGTTTTGTATAGTGCAATCACTACCTTTATCACTTTTTTGTGATATTATTGGTTGATTTTATTTTTAAATGACTTATTGAGATATGATTGACATGTAAAAAGCTATACATATATAATACGCATAATTTGATGAGTTTGGGGATAAGTATGCACTCATGATACCATCACCCCATCAGGGCCTTTGACATATCCATCATCCCCCAAAGTTCCCTCCTATTCAGGTTCTCTGTCCATTTTTAAGTTATTTGTTCTCTTGCTATTGAGTTGTAGGATTTCCTTATATATTTTGAATATTAACCTCTTATCAAGTATATGGTTGTAAATATTTTCTTCCATGCTGTATGTTGCCTTTTCATTTTGCTCTTTCCTTTGCCATACAGAAGCTTTTTAGTTTGATGTCATCCCACTTGTTTATTTTTAATTTTGTTGCCTGTGCTTTTGGTGTCATATTCAGAAAATCATTGCTAAGACCAATGTCAAGGAACTTTTTACCTATAATTTTTTTCTAGGAGTTTTATGATTTTAGGTCTTATATTTAAGTCTTTAATCTTTTTTCAGTTGATCTTTCTGTATGTGTGCAATACGATATTTTCTTTTGCATACAGATATCAAGTTTTCCTAACATTTGTTGAAAAGACTATACTTTCACCATTTGGTATTCTTGGGACCCTCAGTGCAGATCAATTGATCTTGTATGTGTAGGTTTATGTCTGGGCTCTCTCTGATGTTCCATTTGTCTATGTGTCAGTTTTTATGTTAGTACCATACTGTTTTGGTTACTATAGCTTTGTAATGTAATTTGAATCCAGAAGTGTGATGTCTCCATTTTTTTTTAAGTGAAGATTGCTTTGGCTATTTGAGGTTTTTGTGGTTCCATATGAATGTTAGAATTGTTTTCTATTTCTGTGAAAAAATGGCATTGATATTTTGATATTTGAAATTATGACTGCATTGAGTCTGTTTATTGCTTGGGTTAGTTTGGACATTCTAAAAATATTAATTCATCCAACCCATGAACATGAGATATATTCATTTGTGTCATCTTCAATTTCTTTCATCAATGTTTTATAGTATTCTATTGATTAACTTTAATTTGTCCCCATCCAGTCCCCATTCATAAAATACTCATGAACATTTGTGTTTAATTTTTAAATATTGTTATTAATATATTTTATTTTTTCATGATGTAGAAGTTTACTTTCATGCATACTCTGAAAAGTAGATCTAAACATTTAGCTAATTGTCTGGGTATTGTTTCATAATCCATTACTGTTTCACATATGTGTGATGACTACATTACTTAATCTTACATTTTGCCTTTTGTTTTTCTATTAGCATTCCATTAATTTACTTTTATTAGCTCTATAATAACTTAGAGGGTAGTTGTTTTGATAAAATTATCAGAGCAACTTCTTATACCTCTTACATCATTTTCATATTTATAAATTACAATTTTAATTGTTGAGGCTACCTCATTTCCCAAACTTTGTTTTCAAAACACACCAAACAAAAGTTCAAGAAGTCATCTAGTCTTTCAATTATAGATCCAATTTTAACCCACATTACTCATTCAATTATAAGCAAGCCTGAGTCAGGCCTCTCTACTACACAAAGCCGCTATAAAATATATACTTGACAAGTAGTGTCTGGACCTTTCCTGTAAAAAGGCATCTTATTATTTTGCATAAAAATAAAAAAGTTATATAATTGCTGGATGTCAGGTTGTGAGATTAAACATCATAACATAAGCCCCAAATCATGATTATGTAAAGCAGTTAATACTTACAGTTCTTTCTTGCTACTAGAACCAAGTGGCTTGTTACTTCTTTTTTAGCAATACCTTATGCAGAACAGTAACAGCATACCTCAAATAAATGTGCTTATATGTGCCACTTTCTTAGACATTTATTACAAGGCACAGTTTATAGTCTGAAGAGTTTCAAGAAGTTTTATGAGATAAATGCGAACAGACATAAAAATAACTATGTTGTAGGATCCATATAGCTGAGATTTAAAAAAAAAAAAAAAGAATGCAATGCATAGTTCAGCCGAAAGCTTTGAATGGCATGATTAATAAGCCTAGAAAACATAAAGTAGTGGAGTTAGCTTGGCTAAGCTGAGAAATGTGGAGATAATAGGAGAAAAACACTGAAAAGCATTAACCCAAAGTGGTCAACCTAGTTCAGTGCACTCTTTTTCTTAGGGATGGGTACATCTTGCCTCTGGGAAGTATCATAATCCATTATAAGCACCTAAGTATAACAAGTAACTAAATAGTGTCACTTAGTTTTGGTTGATTGCAAACATCTCCCTGTTACACTGGACTTTTGAATCAGAGATGGTAGCTCAAAATGTGATCACTGCATGGTGTAGTAAAAGTATCTACCAGTTTCCTGAAACTGGGAACCCTGGATTCTAGTTCAACCTCTGCCCTTAACTCCCTGAGTGACTTTAGCCAAATTATAAAACGTCTTCACTTCAGTATTCTCATGCTTAAAATCAAGAATCTAAATCAGCTGTTATCAAACGTAAGGGTTGTTAAACATGTGAAATGCTTAGAACATTACACACAACGAAAACAATAGGTTTTATGTATTTCCAACACTGAAACGTATGATTCTGCTGTTCAGAGTGCACACTTAATATGCACCTACCCTTAGCATTTCAGATTGTTCTAATAGGATTATCTGTTATTAGAGGTGTTTGTGACCCTCTTTACCCTTTGAAATGAGACTGGCTTTGGGATTTCTCGAGTGGGCATGAGGCACAAGAAATCTATTCTGTCTGCAACCATACCTGAGACACACTGTAGGTTAAGTGAGGAAAATTGAGCGGCTTCCCAGGGGGAGCCAAACATCTCTGAGACTAGATAGTGTGTTCAGCAGTTTTCTAGTAAAGTGCCACCCTAATACCTCACTGTACCTCGCATTCTTATTACTCCATCACTCTGGGATTAAAACTAAGCAATTTGAAACCTTAGATGATCCTTCCTTTTTCTTGAATCCATTGTTTTTGTATTCCCCTGACATAAGTGACTTCATCTTAGAAAAAGACTCCATCTTCCATTTTAAAAGGCATCAAGCCAACGGGTCCAGGTGCTCACCTAATGAATAGAGACAACAGTCAACCAGATAGAGGTGTAACCATTTACTACTAGTCCTTGCCAGAGGGCTCAGGGCCATAAAATGAGCAGGACTTCACCAGTTACACATGGCCGTCTTGACAAGACCCTGTCTTGCTGCCACTGGCGATCAGTATCCAGCATCTGCCATCAAAGGTTCTGACCAAATCAAAGACTTTTCCTTGCAAGATATTAACATCCATCTGGATCAAGCCAGGACACTCTCCTTGTCCATGTGACTCTCCTTAGACTGGCTCATTAACCCCTTTTTCCTATTCCCTTTTCTCTTGATGTTAAATGTTTGTTTGATGTGGATTGTTTGACCTGTATTATTTATGTATCGATTAAGTATACTATTATCTACACTTTGTAATATTGACTGATCTGTGGAGTGGCTTGAGCATGTATACCCACAGCCCTGGCTACCGAGTGGCTAATACTAAGAAGTGCCTCCTTGGGAGCTCAATGTGGTTCACGGGTTTTATAATTAAAATAGCATAAATACAAGTCTGACCTTGTGGAAGGACACAAATGTGCATGAACCTGGTTATGTCTGAACTTGTGCCACTCGTGGAAGTTTTAAATCTACATATTATGTTATTTCACAATCGAGATTTTATTTGGAAAGAAAATGCAGATCATTAGGGAAGCCTGATGGATTAACATGAGCTGAAAGGAAGTCATCCCAAAGACTTCCTTCTTCCTAATGATGCTCAAATTCAGGGTTTCTTTTTACGTAAACTCAATGTCCTTCCTGTAAAGAGCCTGTGCTCTCTCCACCTCGGAGAAGTGGGGATCTACACAGGAGGGGAGTCAAAGGGGTTCTTGGGTGAGTGATCAGTATCTATGAAAAATTTTAAAATCCAATTTAGTTTAGGTAGCTTAATTATTCCTGAAGTCTGAGCATTTTTGACAACCTGCTGAAATATGTCAAACACAAGTGACAGAGCTGGAGACAAGACTGAGTTGAGACTTTTAACTACAAAATGATGGGACAGTGAGGGCAGAGGAGTTTTCTCAGAAGGATTAAGAAATAGAAGAGGAACTCCAGACTTTTATCCATAATGAGAGCGTTTTAGACTGGAGGTGCAAATAGAAGCCTTCTCTCCTGAACTGGACATTGTTTCAATTGCTAATAAAAAGATTCCACCAGCTGAATTTCAGGACTGTGAAGCAAAGTGGGATGGTGGTGGAGAGCCTAAAGAAAAGCAGGAAATGAACCCCTTCTCAAGCAATGAGGCTTTATAAACGCTGAAGCAGCACTTAAAACTCCACAGTCTGCAAAGGAACATCACTTTCCAAACCTCTTAAAGGTTTGCTTAGGGTACTTTTCTGCTATAAGAGAAAATATTTCCTTCCCAGTGATCAAATGGGAGACCCAGACTGACTGGCTTAGTCTACTAATCTCTGTTCAGCACTGGACAAAATGACCGACTAAATTAGAAGCACTTGAGGATTTCATCAGTAAATGAAATGCTATGTCAGGGATTAATGATCTATTTTGTTTTCTGACTTGGAGCAGCAAAGCATTCCCACCCTTAATATAAATAAAATTATTAGTGGAGGTTAGAACTCAACGAACCTTGCCAGGTTTAAAAGCATGTGGAATGTTGAAAATTGTACATCCTCTTTAACTTAATAGCATTTATTGGTTTTATTTTTTTCCTAAAAGTATCTACATATGTATACATTTCCTTTGTGGAAATATCAGAAAATGCAACTGTGCACAAAGAATCTAAAAAAATGACTTATTACCTCAATATACAATGGGGTTTTAGGTGAATCTAATCTGTTATTAAGATATAAGACTTGTTCCAATTTATTCATTCCTTCTACCACCACCAAAATCACTCACCACCATCTGTTTGCAGAGCTATTATACTGATTATTTAATCTGATCAGTGTGGATAATGACTAAAAGATTAGAGGCCTATCACTCTTAAGCCTGATCCACTACCATTTGATAAAATATCAACTGTCTATGAAAAACAAGATCTCAACCAATCATGAAACATGGAAGTGCATCCAGATAAATTTTAACAGAATGTTTCAGTCTCTTCTTTGTCTTTGTACCAGGCAGAAGCAGCCAGAAAAAGAAACAAGTTTTTATTGTATTAGATCAAGCTTGCCCAACCCGCAGCCCACGGCTGCATGCAGCCCAGGATGGCTTTGAATGTGGCCCAACACAAATTCGCAAACTTTCTTAAAACATGAGATTTATGCACTGACCTAGTTTTTAACTCATCAGCTATTGTTAGTGAAAGTGTATTTTACGTGTGGCCCAAGACAATTCTTTTTCCAATGCAGCCCAGGGAAGCCAAAAGACTGGACACCCCTGGATTAAAAATAATCACAACATTTCACAAGGGTATTTCACTAGACTTACTGACCAGAGAGAAGTGGGGTGGGAGAGAAACAGAGAGACAAAAAAAGAGAGTGAGAGAGAGAGAATAGTCAGGCCATCTGAGAGGGCAGTGGTACATCAGTAGCATTATCTTGGTAGAGTTGTCAATTTTGTAGGATTCAAATGGATTTTAGGTGGGGGGCACACTGTGTACCCACCCACAAGCATAGACCTGCAAGTACACGTTTCTGCGTACAACCATGGTCCTCAAACCTAGGTTAGCTTAGACTCTAGCTGTGATTCCATCAGCCAAGTCAGGAGCTGGGGAGGGAGCCTGGCAGCTGGGACCTGACCACACAGGGAGAGGCTGGGAGGCATTTACTCATATTGGAAAACAGAACCACCATGGTGACTCTTTGAGGTATCCCAGACAAGGCTGGGCTCTAGGGCCTCTTGGTGGCTCAGGTCCTTGGAGGGGACCACAGGTTCACAGGGAGTGAGGTGGGGCCACCCTCACTGTCCAGACTCCAGGCAAGGTCAATGTATAGCATGGCTCTTGCTCAGAAGAGCAGGCTAGAATGCAAGCTAGAAGGTAAACTTCAAAAGGGTAGGAATCTCCATGTTTTCACTCAAGTATTCCAAGGCACATGGTACACACTTAAAGAATGTTTGCCAAACGAATGATTGACCTTAATGACACTCAAAAGAAACCAATTACATAAACCAAAATTCTGTTAAAAATGGGTAATAACTTTGCAAATAAATACCTTCATTATAGAAAATGAGGAGACAGAAATAAAGAGAAGACCCTTACACTAATAGTCTCACTATGCAGATGTAATCACTAAGAATAATAATAATTATTATTATTATTATTTGAAACAGAGTCTCACTCTATCACCCAGGCAGGAGTGCAGTGGCGCAATCTCAGCTCACTGCAACCTCCGTCTCCTGGGTTCAAACAATTCTCCTGCCTCAGTCTTCCAAGTAGCTGGGACTACAGATGTGCACCACCAAACCCGGCTAATTTTTTGTATTTTTAGTAGACATGGGGTTTCACCATGAAGGCCAGGCTGGTCTCGAACTCCTGACCTCAGGTGATTCACCCGCCTCAGCCTCCCAAAGTGTTGGGATTACAGGTGTGAGTCACTACACTTGGTCAAGAATTTTTTGATATAGATGTTATCTTCACTCTTTTTCTATGAGAATAGATATATGTTTTCTAAACTAAAATTTACTGCCCTGTAAAGTGATTGTTTTACTTGAAAATATATTGTTTCTAGCTCTCCATGTGAAAATAACATTTATAATTCTTAGAGTTATTTCTGAATTAAAACTTCATTTTTGTGATATATAAAAATTTACATAATTTATTTCCTTTTATTATATATTTACAGCAACAGAAACAATGCAATAAATATCCTCATAGGAAAAAAATTGCATGGGTTAGTTATTTCCTTAGATTCTTAAATTTGAAATTAATCTATGAAAATACACATTTTTGAAGCTCGTGATAATATGGGCCAATTGCTTTCAGAAAGTTTGCATCAATTTACAATCTTGCTAGCAGTGTATGATGGTGAATAAATCCTCAAGCACCAGACATAATCTCTTTTCTTGTCCAATCAATTGGCTAAAAAATGGTACTGTAAACAAAATAAAATTAATATTAAAAATAGCATCCTATCATTGTTTTGATTAATGCATTACCTTCATCATGGGAATAAATGAGAGCTGAAATTTGGACAATCACCTCTTTGGACAGGGCCTAGAGGCATGCCAGTTCTTCAGGCTGTCTTTGATACTCTCACTCCACGTCCTTGAACTCCTTCTCAGTCCTCACATTATTTCCTCCAGATTTTTATCCCAGTAGCTTTATTTCATACTAGTTAAACATCAATTACATTTAGATCCTGGGAGTGCAGATTTTTATCTGGGAGGTTTTCCACTTTCTAACGAGACATTGACAAATGTAATGATCTTATCTGTTATGTTAAATTATAAGATCAAATTATAAATTTAACTTTAAGTGAGCAGCCTGATTTCCCTCCATTGCAAGTTTCTGAGATCAATTCACTATTGTTGCTAAATGACCTGCAGTACGTGAATAGCATGTCCTTGCTCGGGATTGGCAGTGAATGGGAGTGATGACAGAAATGTAACAGAAACAGAACATAAAACATAGGAACTGGACAGGACCTTAGAAATTATTCCCTAGTCAATGACTTTCACATTAAACACAGGAAATATTCTTGGGAAGATGCATTTCCAAAGCCTATGACAGTGTTTACTTGCACGGTGGATGTCTATTTAGGTTAAGATACAAGTAAGAGTTTAAATCACTGCCTACCACTTAGAAATATGTCCAGAGAACATTTTATTTTTAAAGCTGTGTCCCTTAAACTGTAGGTTACATATTTAAAATGGATCACAAGGGGTGCTTGTTACAAATTCAGATTCTTGTCCCCACATCAGGGTTAAATTAGAATCTCTGACTGCACAGTCCAGAAATCAGCACTTAACAAGTGCTTCAGATGATTCTTGGGCAAAAAGAAATTTGGGAACCAATGCTTCAGCCAAAAGAAAATCATCACGGCTAAATGGGTACTTCACTTTATAAACTGGATTTCTGCTTTCATCCAACTCTAGCCAAAGGGAGTTTTAGTTTGTATTGTATATTTTTTTCTGTTTTGGACTATACTACGAGGTGGTTATTAGATGTGTACAGGAGCACCTGTGTACTTTTTTCCTTATGGTTTGTAGATCCTCTGAAAGAAGTATCTATCCAAAAAGTGTATTAACGACATGCGTTTTTTCCCCAAATATCAGATGGATGGAAATGCTGAAGTATGGAAAAACGAATTCTTGGCCAGAAAATGAGGAAAAATGAATTCTTGTACTTGACTAGTGAGAGTGTTCATTGGTGTAACCACCAGGGACAGAAATTTGGCAGTAGATAGAAAAATTGTTAATGTGTCCCCTATGCCTTGGAAATTCTATAACTAGGTACATTTCATTCATTCATTCATTCATTCATTCATTCTAGATAGGGTCTTGCTCTGTCACCCAGGCTGAAGTGCTGTGGCACGATCATAGCACACTGCAGCCTCCAGCTCCTGGGTTCATGTGATCCTCCTGCCTCAGTCTCCCAAATAGCTAAGATAACAGACACATACCACCTTGACCAGCTTATTTTTTTAAAAATTTGTGGTAGAGATAGGGTCTCACTTTGTTTACCAGGTTTTGAGCTCCTGGCCTCAAGCGATCTTCTGGCCTCAGTCTCCCAAAGTCCTGCAATTATAGGCATAAGCCACCTAAACCAGCCAAAGTATATGTTTAGGTAGACTCTTGTTAATATACACAAGGATATCTAACAATAACTCATTTTGAGTGAGGCACAGTTTTGGTGCTTTATATGTAGCTCCCTTAATAATTACAACAACTCTGTAGGATAGATTGGTATTATTGTTGCTGAGTTGCTGCAATGTTGAGCCGCTTGCTAAAGCCCCATGGCTGGCATGTGGTGAGTCAAGACCAAACACTCGCAGCCTGATACCAGAGCCCATGCTCTTAACCTTCAGTTTAGACTGCCTCCTACGATTCTGTTACGTACTGAATTGTGTCCTTCAAGATTCCTATGCTGAACTCCTAACCCCCAGTATGCCCATATTTGGAAACAGGACCTTGAAAGAGAAAATGAAGATTAAATGAGGTCATAAGCGTGGGCTGTAATGCAACAGAACTCGTGTTTTTATAAGAAAAGGAAGAGACATCAGGGAAGCTTGTGCACAGGGGAAGGGTTTCGTGAGGATACAATGAGAAGATAGCCTTCTGCAAGTCAAGGAGAGGCCTCAGGAGAAATACAACCCATTGACACCTTGATCTTGGACTTCCAGCCTCCAGAACAATTAGTCAAGCCATGCAGTTCATGGCATCTTGTAATGGCAAAATATTTTGTAATTAGCAACCCAATACAGGTACTTACAAAGATACAAAGGGTTATAAATAAGTTACAGTGAACTCTTAGAAAGAAACTCAAGAGCCATCAATAGGAGAATCAATAAATCAAATGTGGTATACTGATATGATAAAACCCTGTAAGGATATTAAGCAGAAAAGACTTGATCTTTATGCATTCATATGGATAGATCTCAAAAACCATGCTGAGTGAAATAAAGTTAAAGAATAATACATCGTAAAGTATGAAATCACTTATATGGACTTACAATACATGTGAATACAACACATATATAAATTCATAGAACTATATGATGTGGTTTTTCCACTGTTCTGTGGGATTGACTCTGGAGACAGAAAGGTATCTGTGCAAGGGAAAGAAATGGGAATTTGAGCTTACCTGGAATATTAAAAGTAATATAAAAAGGACTTTAAATGTATATAAAATGTTAATACTGTCATTTTGTGTGGTAGTTATATAAGCATTCATTAATTTTTCTTTGATCTCCTTTGTATTTTTAAAATTTCTCAACATCAAGACATTCTTATAAAGAGAAAAAGAATATCTTAATTGGTAGAAGATATGAGTAGTCCAAAAATTATTGAGACTGCATAAAGCATATATATTTTTTTTAATTTTCATCATACCACAAGTGATTTAAACAAATTTATAAAATAACATACTGGCCAATAAAACTTTAGGAACATTCTGGTTATCAGAGATTTTTCATTTTGTTTTCATTCTGTTGTTGACGTTCATGTATCTAAATTCGACTTTCTTGAGAACCATTTGAGTCTTACAGATTTCTAAGGGTAATCCTGAAACTTTTGCCATGACAGCATACTTGTTAATTAAGTAGAAAATGTGGAAAGGCTGTCATGAAATAAAACATTAATTTTTGCACTGTTTGATGATTTACAGAAAGTGTGAAACTGTGTTTAGGGTCTTTTTTCATATTAATTTTTCCCCCACTCATCCAATACATAGGAGAAACACAAGAGTCTGGAAGCCACCATCTTCAATAGCATGACTTATATACAATACATATTTTCCTTAAGTGGAAAAAACAATGTTTTCACAGCCAAATATTACTGGGATTTATGTACTCCTAAGGTTCTCCCCTAGTGGAAAGGATTATTTCTTCCCTTGCAACTTAGAAGAAAGAATGGGCTTGGGAGTTCAACAGACTTGCTTCAATTTCCTCACAAACTAGATGACTTCAGGCAAGTTACTTCATCTCTCTGTGCCTTAATATTTTGCTCTAAAGTATATGAACAGTTATCATTATAACTCATATAAAAGCCATGTCATGTAGGGAGAAAGAGAGCAAATTCCTGAGCAGACTCCTAGGTTTGATATTGGATGCACAGCTTGACAGTTTAGGACATCATTCATTATCTTCATTCTTGGCTATGCTCAGTCTATAAGAAAAAGATTATGGGCAGTACCTATATTGTACATAGTTGTGGTATTCACTGGGTAAACATACATGAGGCACTCAGAATCATACCTGGTACATTCTTACTCTTTACTATATGTTTGCTACTATAATCATTGTAACAGTTATTGTAGGATTAGAACTAATACATGAAAAAGGTGGGATACTTAATAAGGGTTTTATAAACAACCACTATTCAGCCCCATCAAAACTTGACAATTTGTATAAGATAGATGGAGTGAGAAGCTGGCTGTAAAATAAATACAAACAGTCATGAATCAAAAATGTCAATGATTCTCTTTCCCAGCCTTTAAACAATGTCCTCATCTTTTAACCAAACTTCCCTGGATGTGTGGTATTAACTCCTCACGTTGCCAAAGTTACCTTTAAAACACAGAAATGATACCAGCCTTTGTAAAAAGAGATTCAAAACCTCCAAATGAGAATGTAATAACTCAAGCTATCCATGTTCAACCCTTCTGGGGATTAGGGTTGAGATACTGCAACTTGCTGAAAGTGGATGAGTCCCTTTGAGAAGCAGTGATGTACAATGCCCTTGTGGCCTGGCAGAGTTAATGCAGCTTTCAGCAGCCCCTAATTATCTCCTAGAAGTAGTCTGAGCTCTAAGATAACTGGACTTACTGAGAACACACAAAGAGGTAAGGGCATTAATTACCCCCACAGGGCATTTTGGCTTCTTGTTGGCATGGCTAAAGTATATGCCAGACCTCACTCCGTGTTCATCAGTGTGCCCTGCTTATTTAAAATTCCATTCCCAGGTTTAAGGGCATAGATCAATGGGAGATTAAAAGAAATCCAGATAGAAACACAGTTGGCGATTTCAATTTTAAATGAAAATTAATTTACCCTCTTTCACTCCAGCCAGGTGTACAAACATTCTGCTTGGAACTTAAAAATGACACAGTAAAAACACAGAAGCCCAACTATTATCACATGAGGAGAACAGCAAGGTGGT
Organism: Theropithecus gelada; assembly: GCF_003255815.1. Lineage (NCBI taxonomy): Eukaryota > Metazoa > Chordata > Mammalia > Primates > Cercopithecidae > Theropithecus > Theropithecus gelada. Next base: position 29,304,304 of record NC_037677.1, on the reverse strand, counting down.
GGAAAAACAGACCCTGTAGCCAAACTCTCTGTATTTGAATCCCAGCTTTGAGTACCTGGTTGCGTGTCTATGGGTAATATACACAATTTCTCAGTTCCTCAGTTTATTCATCCGCAATACGTGGATAGCAAAAGTAAATTACTCATGGACTCCTCACGAGTTAAAACAAAGTGCTCAGAACAGTGCCTGGCACGTAGTCAAGTCTACGTACATGTTAGCTTTTGTTATAATGTAGCCATATCTGAAACACAAACATGGCATTTTGTTGCTGAATCATGTACTGGCTGGCCCCATGTGTTGCATACCTATTAGACCTGTGCTGTCCAATATGGTAGGCACTAGCCACATGATTTCATGGGCATTTGCAATGTGGCTAGTCTGGACTGAGATGAGCTGCAAGTGTGAACTATACACAGGCTTTCAAAAACAGTACCAAAAAATAAAAATAAAATAAAAGAATGTAAGATATCGCTCACTAGCAGTGGAAACCTGGGAAAGTCACTTCACCTCTGTGACCCTCACTTTTCTCATCTATAAACAAAGATGAATCCATAACATCCATCCCAGGGTAATTATGGAGAAAAAAATGACATATTACATGTAAAGAATACCAGCAAAGGGCCAAGCACAAATTAGACTGGTAAATTATGAATAGTCATTTTCTAAAAATTCTTACCATTCTGACATTAAGAGGTGACATTATTAAAAATGGAACACCTGTTCTGTCTCCCCAGTAAGGCACAGTGTGGAACCCCCTTTTGCGTAGGCATGAGTAACTTATGTTACTATAGCATAAGATGACTTCAGAAAATAGTATCATCTTGGGTTCTGACACATTTATATAAAAAAATATTAAAGCAGATTAATTCATAAGATACTTAATAGTTTGTTTCATTTTAAGGTATGTCTAGATTCCATACCTCAAGATCTATGATTTAGGACTAACTCAGAAAGGTGAGGATGACATTGAGCACAGAGTGTAGAAATTATATAATGACTTACAAGTATTTTTCCAACTCTTCCAAATTAGAAAGGGAGACTTCCTAGACTTCTGGTTTTCAGTTCAACATGTAAGGAGCTTGGAAGTCATGTTTCATCCTCATAACAAGAAACAAGCTAAACAAAGTGAAAATCAGCAAGCCTTTTTACATCTAACAGAGAACTGAAGTCACAAGGAAAACCACTATACCAAAAGTTAAAGAGACAGACAGGCAAATACAAAGAATCACAACATACTGAAACAGAAGCCCTGGAAAAGAAAACACCACTGCAACCAGTAGTGAGGAGAAAACAACTGAAAGAGCTGCATGGTGCAGAACTTATTTTAGAAGAACTCTCTAGGGAAACCCAAAGACAACAAAGGAGACAAAAAAAAAATCCAAAGAAATTTTAGCCTCTAATCCTTACAGCTAAAGCAAACAGTAAAGATGGCCTAACCCTAACCCTTATCTTAATAAAGATAAAATCTTATATTAAAGATCCATTTGCCTCAGTTCCTTTTACCCAGTACATCACATTCAGCTTTCAACAAAAGAAACTACAAGGCATACTAAAAGACAAAAATACAGTTTGAAGAAAGACAGCAAGCAGTATAACAAGACTCAGATATGGAGGAGATGTTGAAATCATCAGACTGGAAATTTAAAACAACTATGACTAATATGTCAAAAGCTCTAATGGAAAAAGTAGACAACATGCAAGAACAGATGAGTAATATAAGCAGAGAGACAGAAATTCCAATAACAGATGAGTAACATAAGCAGAGAGATAGGAACTCTAAGACAGAACTGACAAGAAATGCAAGAAATTGAAAACATTGTACAAAAATGAAAAATATCTTTGATGGGCTCATTAATAGATTGAACATGGCCAAGGAAAGTCAGTGAGCTTGAAGAAAAAGAAGTATTTTTAAAAGAAACTACACTTACTATAAAAGCAATAAATGTTGAAATCCAACATTGAGATTTGTGGATGATTATACCTGAGAAAAGATGTTTGACATATCAATTTGTTGAACATGAGATACACTTTGGCATGATTGCTAATTAAATTTCATAGACTTATTAAAGCTATACTTTTAAGTTTTATGGAGTAAGCACTGTCAAAATGGAATATTTATGACAAACATTTAATGACAAACACATAATGTTTGTTAACTGATGAAATGATGTTTGTTAGATGATGAAATAATATTTAGAGAATGCATTTGTTGGAATGGTTTACATTAATGTGTCACCTGCCTTTTATTTATTTAGGATAAAACACCTGTCTTTCTCATTCCCACTTTAATTTATTGCCCCTAAACTAACTAGTGCTCTCAAGAAAGCTACTTCCAGTAAAATATTATGATATCGAATTCCTGGGCTTTAATAACTCATAGTTAAATCCTGCATTTACTTGTTTGGAATTTATTTCTAAACTACTTCCAACATCTTTCTCTTCAGTCTCTATACCAGTCTTACGTTGCCAATATATATGCTACTGCATTTATATTTGGAGAAATTGAAATTGTCGTGGGAAACTTACAGATAAGACAATGGTTACCTGGAAAACTCTAAACAGATAATTACAATTATAGTTGAAGTTACAGGACTCCCTTATAGGAATTTCAAAGAAAAAAATTTGTAGGCAATTTAAATATCTTGAAAGCTCAAGATGAAATGCATGGAAAGGTGTTTAGTATTCTTCATAGGCATGGTGTGCATGCTGTCTGGAATGAAAAAAATTTGAATGACTGAATTATTTAATTATTTGCAACATGTAGTGTTATTAGTATTGATATTTAAATGCAATACAAATGCTTCTTGATCATTTGTTAATTTGCTTTAGTTTGGGTCTTCCTGTAATTTCACTTCTCCTTGACTCCTGGAAAAGACAAAATATTGAAATTTTGCTGAGTTTTTACACGTGCTTTTTCCAGTTTGTTCTTAGGGAGTATCACAGCAGCCCAGCACTGCAAGAATCTCTGCATGATTTTTTTTTTAAATAAAATAAATGGGTGCTTTACCAGAGTGAGTATTAAGAACTCACAAGCAAGGCACAATATATGGAATACTCCATGCCTTCCTGCTTGTAAACCTCTCCAAGAGCCTCCTTGGCAGATTTCCTCACCCTCTATCTTCTTTGCATCAGTGTTAAAACTGTTCCATCTCTACCAGATGCCTCACTGTTCCCTGATCAGTCAGGGGCTGGATCTCCACTTTTGTCTGTCCCACAACACAGACCCAGTGTTTTGGGCATAGTACATACTCAGTAATCATTTATAGTATTAAATTGGAAAAGAGACACCAAAAGCATTTGACTCTCCCTAAGAGGTTTGTACAGTGACCTTTCCATACAATCATCTTTCTTCTAGTAATAGAATTAGAGACTACACTTTCCTCTACAAACTTTCCTGCTCTCCTAGCTTGCAAACTGGGTAGGACTGTCTCTCCAAATGTCTCTGTCTCTCCTGGCCAACATATGGACACATGACCCAAGCTAGGTCAATAACATTGCACTTTCCAGGGATGTTCATCTGAGCTACAGCAAAATTGAAAACAAGTGGTCTACTATCTATTCCCACCCTGCCCAGCAACACGGGACCTCTGGGACTTCTTAAGTTCATTTCTGCCTTTTCTGCCTCCAGTACCTTTGCTATTGTCAGTCCCTCTAACCAGAATGTTCTTCCTCCAGACACTTACCTGGTTTCATCTACCATTATATTCCCATCCTTGCTCAAAAGTCATGTTCTCAGGAAGAACTTTCCTGAGAATACCATGTTAAATAGCTGCATCTCCCTGCCTTGTCACTTTCTACTTTATTTCTTTTTTCGTTTTCTTATTTTTCTTTTTTTTCTTTTCTTTTTTTTTTTTTTTTTTTTTTTTGTTGAGAGAGAGAGAGAGTTTCACTCATGTCACTCAGGCTGGAGTACAATGGCACAATCTTGGCTTACTGCCATCTCCACCTTCCAGGTTCAAGCCATTTTCCTGCCTCAGCCTCCTGAGTAGCTGGGATTACAAACGCCTGCCACCAAGCCTGGCTAATTTTTGTATTTTTAGTAGAGATGGGGTTTCACCATATTGGCCAAGCTGGTCTTGTACTCCTGACCTCAGGTGATCCGCCCACCTTGGCTTCCCAAAGTGCTGGGATTATAGACGTGAGCCACCACGCCCAGACTTCTTTGTTTTTTTTTTTTATTGCTGTTTTTGCCATGTGAAATTCCTATGTGCAGTTACTGGTTTACTTGTTTTCTCCCTCTCTCAATCCTATAGGAGGGGTAGGTATCTGTTCTGGCTTGTTAATGAAGAAGACATTTGCCTAGCACATGGTTAGATAATGACAACATATGTATTGATGAATGATTAAATAAATGCTACTAAATTCCTGGAATTCACCTGGTTCCTGTCCTTTCTGAAATCCCATTGGTTGTTGAGCTTTTCCCTTCTGTTTTTCCAGCACATTTCCTTTCCCTTACTCTTGGTTTTCTTGCGTTTAAGAGTTTAAGTTTCTGATGCTGATAGTTAAAGAACCCCACTGACAGGATCCAAATGTAAAAGCACATTTAACATGGCTCTTGGAAAAGCATCTCACAGCATTTCTGATACATAAGTAGGGCACACAATTTGTACAAGTTCCCCATCCCATTCTTTTTGTACTCTCTTCTACCTAACCTCAGGGATAGCTTGCAGCAGACTAGAAAATATGTCAAACAGGACTATATACATGCACTCAGTGCTTAATAAACATTAGTTAAACATTCTATTTGAACTGAAAAGAACCATAGCCCACTGCCCTGGCCTCTAGAAAAACTATTCCCCTGGCACAAGAATTGGGACATGACAGGTGGCTTGGAACTGCCATCTCTCAACTGGCATTCGGGCAGATATAGGCAGCAATGCTGCTTTTATTTTTTTAAAAACAATAACCTCCTCGCTTCATTTATTCAAACCATAAACCATAAAACGGATGATAAAACAAACTGCCAATTAAACCATAAACCTCTGTGTGCACCTGAGCCAGTCACTATAGGAGGAAGCAAAGATGTGAGAGAAGAAATGAATCCAAGTGTGAGAAGTGACCATAGCCAAGTAGGTCTCTGCTCATCACATAGACATCATCAGCAAGAACTGCTCACTGAGGGACTGCAACATGCAGAGCAGGACACTCGGATCTTTGGGAAATTCAAGAGTCTCCATCTTCCAGGAGCTTCCCAGATTTCAGGAGAGACAGACAAGTAATCACCTCATTGAACATCAAAGTAAACGACCGGAGTATTAATAGAAGCAGGTTCAAACTGCCAGGAGACAGCAGTGCCAGTTGATTCATGTGCATGCCCATTAGTGCACTCATCAATTTGGCTTTGATTGCCTGCCTAATAAGCTTCATGCTGTGTGCAAGATCCTGTCAGTGTGAATCTCATACACCCTGATAAGGTTTGGCTATGTCCCCACCCAAATCTCATCTTCAATTGTAGCTCCCATAATTCTCATGTGTCATGGGAGAGACCTGGTGGGAGGCAACTGAATAATGGGGGCAGGTCTCCATGTGCTGCTCTCATGATAGTGAATAAGTCTCATGAGATATGATGGTTTTATAAAGGGGAGTTCCCCTGCACACGCTCTCTTGCCTGCCATCATGTAAGACGTGAATTTGCTTCTCATTCACCTTCCACCACGATTGCGAGGCCTCCCCAGCCATGTGAAACTGTGAGTCCATTAAACCTCTTTCCTTTACAAATTACCCAGCCTCAGGTATGTCTTTATTAGCAGCATGAGACCAGACTAACACTCACCCCAATATTCCAGAGGGGATATATATATACACACATACATATATATATACACATACACACACACACACGGATCTGTTACAAGAAGTCTGGAAGAAATAATGATTTCATCTGGAAGAATTTAGAGCATGTTGCACATAATCACAGTAGTGAACATTTGCTCCCCATTTTCCACAACCAGACCCTCCTTGAAGCCTGTCATGTGCATTAGCTCATTTATTAAGTATCTTATGGTTATACTATTATTCCCATTAAAGAGTGGGTGACAAATATTTTCCTGAAGTAGGAACATTTGCACATAAAAATAATAGTTAACATCTTTTGAGGATTTTGTATAGGTTGGAAAGTATTCCATGTGCTTTATATCTTCCAGCATGTTTATTAAAACTTCTACAGTTATCCCCATTTTTGCACAGTAAGCTGAAGTCCGGAGAGGTCAAATCACCTGACCAAAGTTTTAAAAACTCATTAACCCATTTATGCTGGAGGCTGCAAAATTTTGTTGTGAAAATCAGACCTTGGTGATTACCTCGAGCAGTAGGATATAATTAACTCTCACAAGCTTAGCGTTCCAATAATGGAACACTAGGCATAAATGGGTTAAGGGTCAGCAGTGGGATTTGAGTCCACGTAGCCCAGGCTTTTAACCTCTACCTCTGTCTCCTCTGCTAGGTAAATAAGATATTCGAGTTGAGTCTTGGTGAAGGCATTTGCCTGATGGAAAAAAGGTGCAGGCATCCTAAGCAGAGGAGAGATGTATTCGTTACTTAGGGCTGCCATAATACATTACCTAGGTAATTTATTCTTTCATGGATCTGGAGGCCAGAAGTCCAACAGCAAGGTGTTGGCAGCGGTGGTTCCTTCTAAAGGCCGAGGGAGATCCTGTTCAATGCCTCTCTCCCAGCTTCTGATGGCTCTTGGGAATCCTTGGTGTTCTTTGGATTGTAGGTGCATCGCTCTAGTCTCTGCCTCTGTCTTCATGTGGCCTTCTTCTTCTGTGTATCTGTTTTCTGTCTTGTAGGATACCTGTCGTTGCATTTAAAACCTACCTAATCCAAGGTGAAACTCGAGACCCTTAGGGTTTTTTGTTTTTGTTTTTGTTTTGATTTTTGAGATCGTGTCTCACTATGTCACCCAGGCTGGAGTACAGTGGTGCAATCTGAGCTCAATGCAACCTGTGCCTCCCAGATTTAAGCAATTCTTCTGCCTCAGCCTCCAGAGGAGCTGGGACTACAGGCACATGCCACTGTGCCCGGCCAATTTTTGTATTTTTAGTAGAGATGGGGTTTCACCATGTTGGTCAGGCTGGTCTCGAACTCCTGGCCTCAAGTGATCAATCCACTGACCTGATCTCAGCCTCCCAAGGTGCTGGGATTACAGGTGTGAGCCACCACACCTGGTCAAGATTCTTAGCTTTATTACGTCCAAAAGACCCTAATGCCAAATAAGGCCACATCCTGAGGTTCGTAGGGGAAATGTATTTTGGGGGTCATAATTCAACCTGCTACAGAGGGCACATGCAAGGTGTGGAGCCACAGCACAGTTGGAGGAGGTGAGCTGTTCATGTAAGCTGTGAGGTTTCATGATGCTCTGGCCAGGTGGAGATGGTGCTGGGAAAACACTTTAAGCAAACAAGTGGCATTATTTGATTCCCTTGTGGTTTCGTGACCATAGAAATAAAAAGGAGGATGGATTAGAATGAAGAAAAACTGATGGCCGAGCGAGTCAGCGGAGACAACACTGGGACATGGGAGAGACCTGGACAAGGGTCACTGGCTTCAAGGCTGGTTCTGCTTGACAGAAGTAAGCAAAGCCCCATGAACAGGTTATCATTGGAGCTGAGAATTTCCTTCCACAACTGTTTGTACCTCTCAGTCTCAGACACATAAACATATTCTAACTAAGTCTAGAAAATAACCTAATACATTCTAAACACGCTTTTTGGTTTTAAACTAATGGCCTGGTACGGTGGCCCACGCTTATAATCCTATCATTTTGGGAAGCTTAGGAGGGTGGATCACTTGAGGTCAGGAGTTCCAGTCCAGCCAAAATGGTGAAATGCCTTCTCTACCAAAAATACAAAAATTAGCCAGGCATGGTGATGCGAACCTGTAATCCCAGCTACTTGGGAGGCTGAGGCAGAAGAATTGCTTGAACCCAGGAGACAGAGGTTGCAGTGAGGCGAGATCACACCACTGCACTCCAACCTGGGCGACAGAGTGAGCGAGTTTCCATCTCAAAAATAAATAAATAAAAATAAAATAAAATAAAAACCAATGGGCAAATGCTAAACCAGTGATGGAAATCATGTCTATTTTACCCTATGAATTCATCATTGAATGAGGGTATCAATACGACATCATTGAAGGAGGGTATCAATATGAAGTAGGTTAAACAATTAATATCAGTTGATGTAAACTGTAAAATAAGTTGATTCCTGAGGAACTTCTTTGTGTAGCTATTTCACATACATGTCTATGCCTTCTGATCAGTTGTTTATATGAACAAATAATTGACAGAGCTTCATAAAATGATTACACTACTCCCTTCCTCATTCTTGGCATAAACACCTAGCATTTATCAGTTGCATAATGCAACTTCCCGTTGCCTTCAAATCAATACATTTGAATGCTTAAAATTTCATGTCGTCAAAAAAAGTGACATTATCAAAGGGAAATCAATGATATAAATATATATACTCACTTTTGGAAAAAGTTATGATACCTCCATAACGAGAGGTGACAATGTGCTAGCAGCCCTCACAGCGTCTCCTCGGCCTCCCGCCTCAGCTTCCACTCTGGCGGCGCCTGAGGAGCCCTTCAGCCTGCCCAAAGGAGCACCTCTCTGGGCTGGCTGAGGCCGGGGCCTCCTCCCTCTGCTCGTGAGGAGGTGTGGAGGGAGAGGCGCGGGCTGGAACCAGGGCTCCGCGCTGCGCTCACCGGTCAGTGTGAGCTCCGGCGGGTGCGGGCTCTGCGCGCCCCGCACATAGAGCGGCCGGCACCACCGCCCAGGGCAGTGCGGGGCTTAGCACCCGGGCCAGCAGTTGCGGAGGTTGCGCCGGGTCCCCCAGCAGTGCCGGCCTGCCGGCGCCGCACTCAAAATTCTCGCGGGGCCTTAGCTGCTTCCCCGCGGGACAGGGCTCGGGACCTGCAGACCGCCATGTCTGAGCTCCCCCGCTGTGGTGGGCTCCTGTGTGGCCTGAGCCTCCCCTAGGGGCGCCGCCCCCTGCTCCGTGGCGCCCGGTCCCATGGACAGTCCAAGGGCTGAGAAGTGCAGGTGCGGCTTCGGACTGGCGGGCAGCTCTGCCCGTAGCCCTGATGCAGGATCCACTGGGTGAAGCCAGCTGGGCTCCTGAACTGGATGGGGACTTGGAGAACTTTTATATCTAGAGGGAGGATCATATGTGCACCAATCAGCACTCTGTGTCTAGCTCAGGGTTTGTGAATACACCAATTGGTACTCTGTATCTAGCTAACCTAGTGGAGACTTGGAGGACTAGCACTCTGTGACTCTGCGTCTAGCTCAAGGATTGTAAATGCACCAATCAGCACTCTGTGTCTAGCTCAAGGTTTGTAAATACACCAATCAGTACTCTGTCTAGCTCAAGATTTGTAAACTCACCAATTGGTGCTCTGTATCTAGCTAACTCTGTATCTAGCTAACTAGCACTCTGTGACTCTGTGTCTAGCTCAAGGATTGTAAAAGTACCAATCAGCTCTCTGTCAAAACGGACCAATCAGCTCTCTGTAAAGTGGACCAATCAACTCTCTGTAAAATGGACCAATCAGCAGGATGTGGGTGGGGCCAGATAAGGGAATAAAAGCAGGCTGCTCAAGCCCGCCAGTGGCACCTTGCTGGGATCCGGTTCTAGACTGTGGAAGCGTTGTGTTTTCAGTCGTTGTAGCATATCTTGCTGGTTTTCACTGTTCGGGTCCATGTTGTCTTTATGAGCTGTAACATTCAGCAGGAAGGTCTGCAGCTTCACTTTTGAAGCCAGCGAGGCGAGGAACCCAGGAACCCACCGGTAAGAAGGAACAACTCCATATGTCGTGCCTTAGAGAGCTGTAACACTCACCACATAGGTCTGCAGCTTCACTCCTGACAGCGAGGCTATGAAACCCACCAGAAAGGAGAAGCTCCAGAGACATCCAAACGTCTGAAGGAATAAACTCTGGACACTCCCCATTTTTAAGAACTGTCACAGTCATGGTGAGGGTCCGCGGCATCATTGTTGAAGTCAGTGAAACCAAGAACCCACCAATTCTGGACACAATAGTAATGGCCAGTTCTCTTTTTGAGAATTAAATTTCAAATTGAAAAGAGTAGCTACTGTTTACTAAGAGAGCTTTGGAGACCAGCGACAGAGTGGCTTAAATTTTGGGCACATAATTTAAAATATTTTCAAAGGGAACTGCTTTTTAAAATTCATTTCTAAGAACATGCCTTCTTATTAAAAGAATTTTAATGGTTTTTTGTTCATTTACAATAGATCAAACTCTCATTAGAACATTAAATGCTAAGGTTTTTTTTTTTTTTTTGAGATGGAGTCTCGCTCTGTTGCCTAGGCTGGAGTGCAGTGGCCGGATCTCAGCTCACTGCAAGCTCCGCCTCCCGGGTTTACGCCATTCTCCTGCCTCAGCCTCCCGAGTAGCTGGGACTACAGGCGTCCGCCACCTTGACCGGCTAGTTTTTTGTATTTTTAGTAGAGATGGGGTTTCACCATGTTAGCCAGGGTGGTCTCAATCTCCTGACCTTGTGATCCGCCCATCTCGGCCTCCCAAAGTGCTGGGATTACAGGCTTGAGCCACCGCGCCCGGCCTAAATGCTAATGTTTTATTTCATTATTTGTGCTTCATTTAGCTGCCTTAATAACTGAGAACACTTAAGAAAAAAAAAAACTTTATAATTGCTTCGTAGTTGGGCTATGAAAGGAAACTTATTTTCAAAAGTTTCCGTATAACTCTGGTACTGTACAACAAGAAAAAAATTACTCAGCTTGTCACCTTTTTGTTGTAAATTCCACGTTAGGCAAATATATGTGTGTAAGATTTTTTCCTTCAAAGTCCTTTAACTTTTCCCTTTAATTGTAATATTCTTTTAGTTTTAATTCTTGATAGTTTTATGTTAGCTTATTATCAGTTTTCATTTCAGCTGCAGATTAGTAAATTTTTCATGATGCATTTATAACATGCTTGTAAAATTCATCAGCTTTGCTTTTTGATAGTGAAGTTAAAATGATGGTTAATTTACAACAGGTGTTCATTCCCGTTTTTAAAAATTTAAACTGTCTATGGATTGATAAATGCATGTACCAGAAAACTATAAAGAAAGAAATGGTAGATACAAAGTTCAGCTCAATGTTACCTCTGCGAGAGGTAGTGGAGAGAATAGGATAGAACTGAAGGGGATGTGGGACTCCGACGATTCCTACTGTCCTGTCTCTTAAGCTGGATGAGAAACTCACAGGGTATGTACTTTACTTTTAATCTTTAGACACTTCACATATGTTAGAAATATGTATTTCTATGTATTCAATCTTTAGTAAAGATAATTTTACAAAAAAAAACAAGCATGTAACAGGTGGAAATGTAGTAAGCCCTTGTAAGAAAGTAACATAAATGGTCCCCTTGCTTACCAACTCATTTGGGAGTTGACTCAATATCAATTTTAAATATTGTATGCCCTGTAATCTCAGCACTTTGGGAGGCCAAGGTAGGAGGATTACTTGAGGCCAGGAGTTTCAGATAAGCCTAGGCAACAGAGCAAGACCCCATCTCTACCATTAAAATATTAGACATCAAAATATTAGGTGTGGTGGCATGCACCTGTAGTCTCAACTACTTGGGAAGCTGAGGTTGGAGGATTGCTTGAGCCCAGGAGTTTAAGGCTGCAGTGAGCTATTGTTGCACCACTGCACTACAGCCTGGGTGGCAGAGTAAGACCCTGTCTCTACAAAAGATTAAAAAATTAAAAATAAATATCTTCCTATAACTCTACTATCCTCTGGTCATTTAATATTAAATGTGTTCCCCCCAAAAGCAGTAGGCTTTCATATCAGATGAATTTCACTCTTTTGGACATTAATCTAAAAAGAAATTTTACAACAAAATTAAAAGAACTCATAGTTCTTTTTGTTCCTATTAACAGATTTTGAAGTTTAAAGCACATTCTTCTTAGTGTGTTACAGCATTGCAATGGTCCATTTATAAGAGAGAATCATCATGTATTTTGTTACAGGAAGGGTGGGTTTTACCACTGCTCTGGCTTGTTGAGAAATTTCCAGCTTGTTCTACTTATTCTATTAATACTTATTCCTAACACAATCACGTTTGAAGTTTTCCACTTATACCATCACTACCCTCTTCACCCTTCATTTTAAGGGACCTAAGAGTGCCTTGAGAACTTTAGCAAACGGTAGTCAACATGCCAACCTCCATCCTGAAATCAGGGAAAGAAGAATAATGTATAAAAAGAACAAAGACAATAAAATAGAAAAAGTTCTGAAATTCTACTCTCTTTTCAAGCTGAAAAGTTAGGCTTCCACTGTTTCATAGATGTTAGGAGATATGAGACTCCAAGGTCAGAGAGGAAAAGTGTTTTCATTCTCAGCACAGCAGACAGCATGAGCTTCATGTTCACATTTGGTTCCTTTTGTCCTTCATGTTCCACAGGGGCAATGAAGAGGCAGGTCCACATATCTGCTGTGTATACAAGGGGGTCTGTGTCAGAGCTGAGGAATTCTAAGTGTAGGAACCCTTGAATCTTATAAAGTGGTCTGCAAGCAAACCTGCCCAAGCATTGCCCCAGAGACATAGTGTTTATTATACTAGTCGTGAGACAAATAAGCCTTCTGACCCAAAGGAAGACACTATCTCTTCCTTCTGAGGCCATCTGCTATGTAAATAGAACAAAAGCTTTGTAAACACTATAATGAATTTGCCTACAACACAAATAGACACAGTCATGTACCATATAATGATGTTTTGGTTAACTGTGGACCACATATGTGGCTGTGTTTCCATAAGATTATAATGGATCTGAAAAAATCTTATCATTTATTGCTATGGTTTGGTTATGGTTTGTTTATCTCCACCAAAACTCATGTTGAAATTTGATCCCCAGTGTGGTGGTGTTGGGAGGTGGGCCCTAGTGGGAAGTGTTTGGTCATGGGGGCACATCTCTAATGAATGGCTCAGTACTGTTCTTGTGGTAGTGATTGAGATATCACTTTGGCAAGACTAGGTTAGTTCTCATGGGACTGTATTAGTTCCTGAAGAGTGAGTTTTTATAAAGCCTTTGCTGTCTCTCTTTGCTCATGTCTAGTTCTCCTTTGACCTCTGCCATGTTTAGATGCACCATGAAAGCCCTCACCAGAATCCAGAGCCATGCCCTTGAACTTCCCAGCCTACAGAACTGTGAGCCAAGTAAACCTTTTCTTTATAAATCACCCAGCCTCACAGGTGGTTATAGTAACACAAAACAAAGACATCTAGTGATGCTGTAGCTGTCATAACATCATAAAGCAACACATTACTCATATGGTCATAGTAATGCTGATATAAACAAACCTCCTATGCTGCCAGTCATAAAATTATAGCACATACAATTATGGACACTACATGATACTTGATAATGATAATAAGTGACTATGTTACTGATTTATGTATTTATTGTACTATACTTTTTATTGTGATTTTACAATGTACTCCTTCAAATTATAAAAAACAAGTTTACTGTGAAACAGTATGCTGTGCTACACCAGCAGCAGCCTCATACATCTTGTGTCTACCATGCTTGTTGATTGCATCGTTTTTTCTTCTGCATAATTTAAACTCATGTTGCTTTGTTTAACATGGCCCCTAAGCATACAAAATCCACTGCTAATGCTGCCAGCAAAAGATCACATCAAGTGACTGATGTCGAAATGAAATTAAAAGTGAAGTAAGGACTACCAAGGTAGGAAATCAGTGACAGTTATTTCTTGCCAGTCAGACCTGTCCAGTTCCACTGTAACTATAATCTGGAAGAACAAGAACAAAATGATGGAAGCTGTTAGAGGACCTGCTTCATTGAAGGCAAAGAGACTGACAAAATTTCAAGAAGGGCCTATATCAGACATGGAGAAACTTCTAATGACCTGGACTGAAGACCAGACACACAGGTGTATTTCTCACAGCATTGTGATAATCATGGTCAAAGCAAAAAGTTTGCCTGGGATGTTAAAAGGCTGAATCCCATTATGATGATGAATTTGCTGCAAGCTCTGGATGATTTAAATATTTCAAGAATTATTACTATTACCTAATTTAAAAGTGACTGGTGAGTCTGCAAGAGATAATGTGAAGGCAGCTGAAGAAGTTTTGGAAACTCTAAGTAAGTTAATTGTGGAGGAAAATTACTTGCAGGAGCAAATCTTCAGTAGGAATGACATTTCTCTATTCTGGAAAAGGCTGCCTGAAAATACTTTCTTCTGTAAGGAGGGAAAGTCAATGTCGGGTTTCAAGGCTCTTAACGAGAGGATAACAGTCTTGATTGGGAGCAGTGGAACAGGCTAAAAATCGAATTTTTTGTGATATGGCACAGTGAGAATTCCAGGTCTTTAAGCATGTAAATAAGCACCCACTGACAGTGAACTACAGGAACAATAAGAAGTCATGAACGACCCAGGTCCTCTCCTAAGATGCCCGCTCAAATTGCTATGCCAGAGAAATGGAGGCACAAGTGGGAACTTATTTTGATAGATTTTGCTTATTGTTGATAATCCTCTCACACATCCTCCTTTATTGGTGATCTTCATCCCAGTATGGAAGTGGTGTTTCTCCATTGGACAATCAGAAGACACTGATGCAATTTTGGAGGGATTATGACATATATAATTGCCTCAAGAACTTGCATGAGCTTGGCATAATGTCACCAAGGAGTGTGTAAACGGCATTTGGAAGAAGATATTCAAGAGGATTGTTCATAACTTTGAAGTATTTTTCCAAAGATGAGGAGGTTGCAAAAATCAATAAGGCTGTGTGGTTGAGATGGCAAACACATTTTATTAATCTAGCTGTAAATGAGGATGGCATTGAGGAGCTCACAAATAAAGGTGGTTTCTGATGAATTGACTAATGAGGAGTTGTTGGAACTGGAACAGGAATACACAGCTGAAACAAGAGGCCAGAAAAAAGAAAACCACATGAGAAGATAAAGAAGAACCCTCAAGAAAATTCAGCGGCAAATTTAGCAGAAGCTTTTGCAGACTCAACAAATTCCTTAAAAAGTTTGAAAACATGGACCCCAACGTCAAAATGTTTTCATTAATAGAGAAGAACATTCATGGTGCATTATCTGCTTACAGGCAAATCTCTGACAGAAGAAAGAGAAGCCAATCAAGCAAACCACCATGGACACATTTCTGGAAAGGGTGACTGTTCGCAAAAAGACCTTCAGGCGGGTCTCTCAGGAGATCTTCCAGAAGAAGAAAGCGCTGTTATAACAGATGGCAGCTCCACGCTGTGTGTTTGTGTCTTAATTTTTAACAAAATATTTTTAAAATGAAATATTTTAAAAATAGCAAAAAGCTTATGGAATGAGAATATAAAGAAACCATCTCATACAGCTGTGTAATAGGTTTGCATTTTAAGCTAAGTGCTATCACAAAATAATCAGAAGTTTTAAAAATTGAAGAGTTTATTAAGTTAAAAAGTTACAGTAAGCTAAGGTTAATTTATTAAGAAAGAATATTTTAAATAAATTTATTGTAGCCTAAGTGTAGTGTGCATAAAGTAGTATACAGTAATGTCCTAGGCCTTCCCTTTCACTCACCACTCACTCATTTACTCACCCAGAGCAACTTCCAGTCCTGCAAGCTCCATTCATAAGTACCCCTATATAGGACACTTATAGGGGTGCCTTAATTGGGATACCTTTTTAAAATATTTTATACTGTATTTGTACTGTACTTTTCCTATGTTTAGATATACAAACACTCACCATCGTGTTACAACTGCCTATGGTATTCACTACAGTAACCTGCTGTGCAAGTTTGTAGCCTTAGAAGCAACAGGCTATACCATGCAGGGTAGGTGTGTAGAAGACTTTGCATAAGTACACTGTATGACGTTTGCACAGCAATGAAATTGCCTAATGGCACATTTCTCACTATGTGTCCCTGTTATTAAGCAACTCATGTCTGTATAAAAAGGTGAAAGGAATAGGCAAATGCATTAGAGAAGAGAAATTGAAATAAGATTGATCATAAAACATCTCTTTAGATTGTCACATGACTGACTTCATTAGTAACTATTCTGCTTCACACCTAAGTCACATTAGTAATTTGTTTCCCTTCATCTGAAATATTCATGTGTTTTATACTTGCTGGCAAAGTTCTTTTGGAGCCCTTTTTCTCAGGGAGGGTTCACGGAAAAGAGAGAGGTTATTAGAGATATTTTCCACAGCTCTGGTTTCATTACTGCAGTAGTAAATAAGAAACATTAAAGTCTTCAACTTATCGTTTCTCTCACTAATCAGCAGCTGAAAATTCTGTGCTTATCATTTAAGAAGCATTCCCTTAACAATAAAAATCTCTTTACCACGGCTTCTCTTACTAAAGAGTGCATTCAATACCCTCCCCTGAGAGACAATGGGATGTGCAGGAACAGATAAGCATCCTCCATAACTTCCAAACACCACACCAAAACGAAACTCCAAGGAAAAGCACATTTGCCCTCTCTCCACCCTCTACCCACTGGCTGGACAATTTTAGTTCTTGGGGATATCTGACGACTCCCTGTTTTTTAATTTTTCATTTTTTAAATTTCTGTATATTTAGGGGGTACGAGTGCAGGTTTCTTTCTTACATGCATATATTGCACAGTGGTGAAGTCTGGTCTTGTACTGCAACTGTCACCCCAATAGTGAACATTGTAACCAACAGGTAATTGTTCAGCCATGGCCCTCCCTCCCACCCTCCCACCTTTTGGAGTCTCCAGTGTTAATTATTCCAGTCTCTATGTCCATGGGTACCCATTGTTTAGCTCCCCCTTGTAAGTGAGAACATGCAATATTTGATTTTCTGTTTCCGAGATATTTCAGTTAGAATAATGGATCCCCTGTTTCTCCCATATAAAGGAATCTAAAAAATTTTACAAGCTGAAAATCAAGAGCTATTATTTTGGTCTTTTTCTTCTCCTGGGGCAGTTACTTCCTGAGGTTGTACACAGCATCACACCAGGTGGAAATTAGATGTACTAGGATATGAGTTGAGGTTCCTGAATCAATATCACATTATGGTCCTAGAAGCAAGAAGTTAAGAACTTGTCTCATTCCAGTAGTAAATCCTTGGGTGTTCTTAAAGCTGCTAATCATGAACTAAACTTTGTAAAAATCATCTGGAGAGATTTCAGAATGAAAAGAAACCAATACTATACTGCCTTGAAAACTACTCTAACAAGAAGGAGGTCAAATGATGGTTGATTGAAGACAACATTGGAATAAGTATCCGTAGAGCTATGGTTTGTCATTCCCACCTACAGGCTTTATATTATTTTTCAAGTCTGCGCAACACCAACAGCTAGTTCACCATTTGGTTTGATATGGATATTTGTGTGTATATTGGGGATGATGGGGAGATAAATACACACAGCTCTTTTGATCCGTTAAAGAAAAATGTGACTTAACTTGTGCTATTTGAAGTGAGTTTAAAATGGTATCTGATTTTCTTCAACCTGTATCTGTTTCACAAAAGTGAAAATTTTTACAAACTAAAAAATAATCACAAAACTTTGTGGATTGGAATCTAATCCTGCTTTAATTCAAAATGAAAAACTAGTTTTACGCAAACATACCTAGTTTGAGCAATATTCCCATATCAAAAGAACACACAAATTAAGTCTTTAATATCAGTGTTAATTAACAGATAATCATTCAGATTCTTTTACACATACTATGTGGCTTGATAATTCTGACCTTGGCCATTTCCTCATACTGCATGGAAAAAGCAGAAGGAACTCAGGAGCAGATATTATTTTTAATAAAAATAACAAACAGTTCCCAACTTTAATTTTAACTATTATTGGTTGCTATAGGAAAGGTCAAAATAGCATGAACTCATTTTTTGCTACCCCTTAGAGATATGTGAGGATCCTTCCAATTTTTCTCTCTATAGTGGAGGAATAGAATGAAAGTTATCCATCAATAATTGTGAGTTTTACTTATATATTTTCAGCAGACTATGGGTCACCATTTTTCTGCTCTTCTAAATGAATCAAGAAAATACAATGTGTCTAGCTGATCAAACACAACATAATAGGGCAAAGAAAGATTTTTTATGTCAGCAAACCAGCAAAGTAATTTAGTCCAAAGGATTTTTTTAAAATCCTGATTTGTGTGGTTTGTTCACACTGGATTTATTTATTTTTAATTGAATTAGCTCTATCTACTGGTGTTCACCCAGTCTGCCTGAGTTGACATTCCTGTCCTATCTACCATTTACTAGTTGTATGGCCTTGATTAAGTTAATTCTCTAAATCTCAGGTTCTTCAACTTGTAATAACATTATAGTGTTAAAATTTATTACTAATTTAGAGTGAAAAGGAACTGATGCTGTAATCTCTCCAGATGATTTTTGCAAAGTTTGGTTTATGATTGGCAGCTTTAAGAACACCCAAGGATTTACTACTGGAATGAGACAAGTTCTCACCTTCTTGCCTCTAAGACCATAATGTGATATTGATTCAGCAATCTCAACTCATATCCTAGTACATCTAATTTTCAGCTGGTCTGATGCTGTTTACAACCTCAGGAAGTAGCTGCCCCAGGAGAAGAAAAAGACCAATATAATGGCTCTTGATTTTCAGCTTGGAAGATTTTTAGATTCCTTTATAAGGGAGAAACACTTAGGAGAGTCATTACGCTAAGTGAAATAACTCATTAATTTATTTTTATTAATAATAAATTATCACTTATTTATCAATTTATTTTTACAACATGCTGGTTACTATTAAAAGGGTTTTACATGAGTTAATTCATTCATTATTTATAATGTCTCTATGAGATAGTGTATTAGTCCACTTTCACACTGCTGATAAAGACATACCCTAGACTGGGCAATTTATATAAGAAAGAGATTTAATGAACTCACAGTTGCACGTGGCTGGGGAGGCCTCACAACCATGGTGGAAGGTGAACGGCACATCTCACATGGCAGCAGACAAGAGAAGAGAACTTGTGCAGGGCAACTCCCCTTTACAAAACCATCAGATCTTCTGAGACTTATTCACTATCACAAGAACAGCACAGGAAAGACCTGCCCCCATGATTCAATTACCTCCCACTAGGTCCCTCCCACAACACATGGGAATTGTGGGAGCTACAATTTAGGATGAGATTTGGGTGGGGACACAGCCAAACCATATCAGATAGATAGTACTATTATCATCATTCTATTTTTTCAGATGAAATTCAGAAAAATCAGGTCATTGTCTGAGGTCTGAGTACTATGTAATAGAGCAAAGATTTGAACCCAGGTAGGCAGCTCTGATGCCTTGACTTCTGATGACTGTGTTAGGTTCTCCGTCAACAACATTTCCTTAGGTTGTCAGGAAGTTGTGAGAAAATGCTGGTTAGGCGCATAACCCAGTGTCTGGCATATAGTAAGTACTTCAGATTCTTACAAATAATTGTCATCCACACAAACTTCCTCAGAATGATAATTAAGTCTCTACTATAAATGAGTTTACTAAGTACAACACAGGTGATGAATAACATGTACCTTAAGCAATGTAGATGTCTACCAATTTTCCCACTGAGAAAGCTCCATTTTTCTATTGCTGGTGACATCATTCTCTCAATCACTCAGAATTGGTTTTTAAAAATACTTTATATATACATACACAATAAATAATAATAAGACCATTATCAGTTTCACTGAGCTAAAGTTCAGGTGTTGGCAGGACTGGCTGTTTCTGAAGAATCCACTTCCTTGCCTTTTCCATAATCTAGTGGCCATCTGCATTCTTTGGATCCTGGCCCCTTCCTCCATCAACAAAGTGCATCACTGCAATCTCTGCTTCTGACATCCTATCATCACCATCTCCTCTGGCTTCTCATGTGTCCCTCTCATAAGGACCACTGTAGTTATCTCAGGCCCACCTGAGTATTGCAAGCTAAACTGTTCCATCTGAAAATCCTTAAATTAATGACATTTGCAAAGTCCCTTTTGCCATATCAGGTTATATTCACAGGAGCCAGGGAGTAGGGCATGAACGTATTTGGGGGGCCATTATTTAGACTACTACACTCCCATCCTTTTTCTTTTCTTTTTTTTAAATTAGTGCTAGCCAGCTCTGTTTCCTTATGCATCTAATCTAATTGCCTCCTAATTGGTCTGCTGACTCAGAGATGAAGCAAAAGTGATATTGAGAAGCATATACACATTCTATGGGCACCAATTTGTGGGGCTGTCAAAAGAGGCCAGGGAATATTTTTATTGCAATTTTGCACTGAGTTACTAACTTTATGTTTGTTGTCCATGAAACATATAAAAGTATCCCTAGTATTATTTCTGTATTTATTCATGTCTAGGCAAATATCAACACCAGATAGGGAGAGACAGCACAAATGCATTGCATTGTCTTTGGGCACCATTTATCTTCAATGTATCAGTATACCTGCCTCAGTTGTTCTCTGTTACCAACACTACACTGCAATACCAAATCCACCCTTTCAAAATACAGGACACTGGATTACTTAACAACAACAACAAATGCACACACAATGAGGAACAAAGACAGTCAGTGGCTCCCAATTGCCTACAGTCATGATTCTCAAACGTATTCAAGTTCAAGAATAACTAAGTCACGTTGCTCCAAGAATGTCATAAATTTTTTTTAAAAAAAGTACTTTGACTTCAGACATGCCTGGGGTTAAATCCTGATCCTGCCCTTAGTAGCTATCTATGCATCTTTAGGTAGAGTGCATGTCCTCTTGGAGACTTTATCCCCTAATCTGAAGCATTTGTGGAGAGAATAAAATCAGATATTACATATAGGGCATTTAGTGCAACATCTGGCACTTGATAGGGGCTCAAAAATCTTATATCCTTTAGATAAATACCATGCTGTTCACAGACAACTATGAAATGTTAATTATTCAAATTAGAAGCAATATTTTTTAACAGACTGTGTGATATGTACTATAAAATATAAACTCTAAGGGAAAGATCTCAAGAAAGCAAAAACTGTTAGACCAAACCCAATAAGTCTATATTTTGGAATAAATCATCCTTGGCTATCTTCATATATTGACATGGACTAACATTTGCTAGCAGATGAACAGAAGCAGTGGGTGCCAAATTTCAAGAAAAACATTGTGGATAGAAAAATTGCAAAAAAAAAAAAAATTGGGTGAAGAAAAGTCCCTATTAATTATGTTTTGCACAAGTTGAAAAAGTCTGACATTTGATTTTAACCTCAGAAACTTCAGCTCAAGTCATAAATAAGAATAATCTATGGGGACATAGTGGGAAGAACCTTTCAGGTAAATCCAAATTGCCTGCCTTGAACTTCCAAATGCCTTTAGTTTGGTTCCAACTGATCTTTTCAGTTTTCTCCCTGAAAGCCCTCCGTCCAAGTCAGATTAGTCTGAAGGCCCCTGGCGAATTTCCTTTGTGCTTATCACTGCACCTGCCTGTCTGTTATTTCTATACCAAGGTGACAAACTCCAATGCTATAGCTCCAGGCCATGACAAAATGCAGACCCAGAGTGACCAGATCTTATAATTTTTTAAGAGAAGCTGGTACTCTGGAATTTGATGTGCAGTTTCCTAATTTTTAAATACGTAAAACTAATTTAAAATGTTTTTAAAAAATTGAATTAGCTAAAGAAAACATACCTGCAGGCTAGATTGAATCCCCAATAATCAGCTCTGATCTCTGCAAATCATTAAGGTGCAGCTCAAGTCTCCTTCCTCAGTGCTGAGTGTCTGGCGTGAGACCATCTTCCCACACATATGTCTTCTTTTGGATTCAACTTCCTCTTGTACTTTCATTCTTTTCTCTCTTTAGAACGCATTTATGCACTCGTTTAAGCTGCTGTTTAACGTTATTTCAAGTTTCTGGAGGCAATGATTATATACTGAAAGAATTTTTTGTCTTGTACTATTTTTCTAAACTCAGAATACACTCAATTGAGTAAATGAATAAATTACTCACATCAGAGCTTCTTTTCCAATGTCTATTGACATAATGATCATCATTTGTTTATCCAATAAATTCTTTTTTTTTAATTTTTACTTCTCCATATGTTTGGCTGTGGAGCAGGAAGTCATCTACAATTTTTCTTTCAACCCAATTCAAGAAAGGTACAATCAACAAATATAGATGAAAACACGTGAATTTGGACATAAGGCTTATTCTAACCAGTCAAGTTGAGGTATTCGCCTATACACATTGGATCTAGAAAAAAAAAGCCTGATCGGTGAAATTGTTTGGGGGGATTTTTGTGTTACTTCTTCATAAACTGCCTTCATCATCTGGTTCGAGGTATTGACACTTTCTGTTGTATCATAAAGGAAACTATATTTAATTATAATATCAAAAATCCTAAACTGAATCCAATTTAAACCAAACTATTTATGTACCATAGCATCATATTTTGGTTTAGTTTGGTTATAATAATTATTTTTTATTTTTATTTCAATAGTTTCTGGAGTTTGGGTGGTTTGGGGGTGCATGGAGAAGTTCTTTGGTGGTAATTTCTGAGATTTTGATGCACCTCTCTCCCAAGCAGTGTAGATTGTACCCAATGTGTAGATTTTTATCCCTCAGCCCCATCCCCACCTTCTCCCCCAAGTCCCCAAAGTCCATTATATCATTTTCATGCCTTTGCATCCTCATAGCTTAGTTCCCACTTACAAGTGAGAACATACAATATTTGGTTTTCCGTTCCTGAGTTATTATACTTCACTTAGAATCATGGCCTCCAGCTCCATCCAGGTTCAAAGGGACAAAAAAAAAAAGCATTATTTTGTCCCTTTTTACGGCTGAGGAGTATTCCATGGTGTGTACATACCACATTTTATTTATCAACTCATTGGCTGATGGACACTTAGGTTGGTTCCATAGTTTTGCAATTGCGAATTGCGCTGGTATAAGCATGCATGTGCATGTGTGACATGTTTTTTGAATTTCATAGCCCATAGGTGGCTTCCGTTTGAGTGAGGAAATTGAAAAATGTCTATGTGTTGAAACAAAAACTCCACTTCTGTTTTGATTCATGTCCTTTCTTCTCTAACCATGTCCAATACATCCCTTATGGAAGTTTTTGTTGTAACAGTCTATTATAGGCCCTAGTGACTTTTGTCTATAGTTCAAATTGCTGTCCAAATTGTAAAGTAAAGTACTGCTGCTATTATGACAACTCCGGGCTGTTGCAATTGATGGATGGCAGCAAGACACAGTTTGCGAACATTGGCTTCATACAAAGTACTGCTTACCAGCAGTTATAGCTGGGGAGGACTAATTAATTTCTGGAGCTTCTGTTTTCTCACCTGTAAAATGAGGATAGTAATATGTAGTTAATGCAAGCATTAAGAGAACTAAAAGGTATTATATAAACTACAAGCGCTAAAAAAAAAAAAAAAAAAATTGTAGCTATTATTCATTTTCCCTTTCCCTTGCCCTCCTTTCTACCCTTCTGATGTGAGAATCTACAGGATCTGCCCACTTTCCCTCCAAAAGGATGTGGACTCTGAAGAAGATGTTTTTATTTGGTTCTGAATCCCATTTTTAATTTCTCTCCACAGAGGTACTTTAAATATTGTTAGATATTTATTCCATCCATTTATTAATCCGACAAATATTTGTTTTTCCTTTGAGTCATCTATAGAATGAAAGGAAAGCTGAGTTTATGAAACTTACAATATATACTGAAACATAATTTATTAATCAGAGTGATGCCATCAGAGTAAATTATGCTGTTCTCTAAACGGGGAAACTTTAAATACAAGAAGGAAGAAGGCTTGCTGGTTACGAGGTTAAAATTTAACAGGAAATCTCTGAGTGACCTAATTTAGCCATGTGTTAACTACAAGGCCAGCACTGGAGACTCATTAGAAAAGGATATCAAAATTTTGTTAAGATGTAAAGCGCAAGACATAATTATATAGTGTTTTACCTTATAACAGATACTTATAAGAGCCTCAGCATTCATTCATTCAAGAATCAGTTACAAGCATTGAACACCATCCATATACTAAACAGGTGGGAAGCATCTTTAATTAGTAACATAATATTGTATCCAGATTAGGCAATGATTCCTTGAGAGAAGGTGGAATCCAATAGACTTACTAAGGGATTCCTTGTCTTACCAATGATAGGAGAAAATAAAGGATTTATATAGGTTTGCCTCAAAAAGAGAAGGCTAAGGAATAAATCAGAATTGGTTTCATAATACAAAGGATTTCAGTGAGAAAAGAAATGAAAGGTTTTGAATGACCATTGTAAAGTCAAGACAATAAAACCGACCTAAAGAGAGTGAGAGATTTTTCTGATGATTGGATAAAGAAAATTTGTATATAGACATAATGGAATATTATTCAGCCATAAAGAGATAATAAAATCATGTCTTTTGTAGTAACACAGATGGAACTAGAGGCCATCACTGTGATGGAAACAACTCAGACATAGAAAAACAAATATTGCATGTTCTCACATATAAGTGGGAGTTAAATCATGTGTACATATGGACATAGAGTACAGCATGGTAGACACCAGAGACTCAAAAGGTTGAGGGAGTGGGAATGGGGTGGATGATGAGAAATTGCTTAATGGATACAATATGCATTATTTGGGTGGTGGATACTCTAAAAGCCCTGATTTCACCACCATGCAATCTATGCATGTAACAACACTGCACTTCTACCCCATAAATACATACACATAAAAATAAACTAATAAGTAAGAAGAGAAAAATGATTCTTGATGAGCCAAAGGAAAAACTAGAGAGGTGCTAAAGCACAAGAAATTCTTTTTTTTTAAAATTTTATTTATTTTTTATTTTTTTTTATTGTACTTTAAGTTCTAGGGTACATGTGCACAACGCGCAGGTTTGTTACATATGTATACATGTGCTGTGTTGGTGTGCTGCACCCATCAACTCGTCAGCACCCATCAACTCATCATTTACATCAGGTATAACTCCCAATGCAATCCCTCCTCCCCCCATCCCCACAATAGGCCCCGGTGTGTGATGTTCCCCTTCCCAAGTCCAAGTGATCTCATTATTCAGTTCCCACCTATAAGTGAGAACGTGCGGTGTTTGGTTTTCTGTTCTTGCGATAGTTTGCTGAGAATGATGGTTTCCAGCTGCATCCATGTCCCTACAAAGGACACAAACTCATCCTTTTTTATGACTGCATAGTATTCCATGGTGTATATGTGCCATGTTTTCTTAATCCAGTCTGTCACTGATGGACATTTGGGTTGATTCCAAGTCTTTGCTATAAGCACAAGAAATTCTTAGGAAAGTTTTATATTTTTTGTCTAGGAGGTCTCAAGACAAAACAGTCATTCACTGTCAGAGAGGATTTCGACGTTAATTGACATTGAAAGTGTGTGACATGTAACTATATATGTTGTAAGAAAACGTCCAAGATTTTTCCTTTGTTATCACTCCCACACATACCATTCAAAAGATTGCTGAAAACCAGCTGTTCATCTTTTACTTTAAAATCTTCAGAGAAATCGTTTACTCACTGCTTTTTGATAATATATCATAGCATATTTATTTCTCCCAGCTATGGTGTTTCTTGATGTACACCCTAAGTTACTAGGTAGAAGAAACAACTGACCTAAGCTGTTCTGGGTACCCACCTACAATGAAAAGTCTGAAGTGTTAAAACCAACTTAGAGGCTGCTTTTCTTTCAACTTTTATTTTAGGTTCAGGGGATGCATGTGCGGATTTATTACGTGAGTATATTTTGTGACATTGAGGTTTGGGATATGAATGATTCTGTCACCCAGGTAGTGAGCACAGCACTGAATAATTAGTTTTTCAGTCCTTACCCCACTTCCTTTCTCCCTCTAGTAGTTTCCAGTGTCTATTGTTGCCATCTTTATGTCCATGTGTACCCGATGTTTAGTTCCCACCTGTAAGTGAGAACCTGTGGTATTTGGTTTTCTGTTTCTGCATTAATTCATTTAGGATAATGGCCTCCAGCTGCATCCATGTTGCTGCAATGGTTATGATATTGTTTTTTTTTTTATGGCTGCATAGTATTCCACGATACATATGTACCACATTTTCTTTATCCAACCCACCATTGACGGACGCCTGAGTTGATTCCATGTCTTTGGTATTATGAATAGTGGAGCAATGAACATATGAACGCATGTATCTTTATGGTAGAATGTTTTATTTTCTTTTGGATGTATACCCAGTCATGGGATTGCTGGGTCAAATGGTAGCTCTGTTTTAAGTTCTTTGAGAAACCTCCAAACTGCTTTCCACAGTGGCTAGACTAAATTTTCATTCCCACCAACAGCGTACAAGCCTTCCTTTTTCCCCATAACCTTGCCAGCATTTGTTATTTTTTGACTTTTTAATAACAGCCATTCTGATTGATGTGATACGGTATCTATCTCACTGAGTTTTGTGCATTTCTCTGATGATCAGTGATGTTGAGCATTTTTTCATAGGCCTGTTGGCCACATGCATGTCTAGAGATCGCTCTCTCAACTCTGGCTTCATCTAGTGAGTTCTCATACCCAGTACACTAAGGACAAAGATCATTTGCTTTCCTTTTATTCACTGTTGGAAACAATTTATGCCAGAAAAAAATATACACCTTCAATTTTTAAAAATGTTTAAATTTTTGTGGGTACAGAGTAGGTATATATATTTGTGAGGTACATGAGATGTTTGGAGACCAGGCATACAATGTGAAATAATCCCATCATGGAGAATGGGGTATCCATTCCCTCAGGCATTTATCCTTTGTGTTCCAAACAATCCAATTACACTCCCTTAACTATTTTAAAATGTACAATTAAGTTATTATTGACATAGTCACTCTGTTGTATTATCAAATAGTATGTTTTATTCTTATTTATTGTATTATCAAATAGTGTGTCTTATTCATTCTTTCTATTTTTGTACCCATTAATTATTCCCATCTCCCACCACAACCCTCTACCAACTTCAATTAATTAGAGTCATTTCTACTATTTTTATTGGAAAAAAACTTCTATAATTAAAGGTCAGATTTTTATATGTGACAGACATGGACTAGGAGAGATAAGTGGCCTGTAATTAAAAGTTAGGACAAGACCCCTCACAAGACTAGGTTTCTAATAACTTTCTAGACCATCTTTGATTATTCTTTCACAGTCCCTCTCAGGAAGTCAGTCTAAATAACTCACTCTGATGAAACATAATTTTTCAAGGTTTCGACTGTTTGTTTCTGCTTCTTTTCTAACATGTATTACACTCTCTTTACTTTACAGTTGACGTATCTATTACATACTTCAAGATTCAAACTATTTTCTTCCAAATATTTTGCCTTAATCCCCTTTCTCATGACTATTTATACATTTAATCAATTTTCTATTATTTTTCATATAATGATAGCCTTCATTCATGTTTATTCAACAAATATGGGGGGGGGATAATTATTATGTGTACAAGACACTGAGCCAAAAGCTATGAACAAAGTTCCTGCCCTCATGGAGCTTCCATTTTGTGGAGAAGACAGACCATTGGCCTTAAATGAACGCTAAGTAATAATAGCAATAATAATACTACTGATAACGAAGCAAGGAAGAAAGTGACCAGAGGAGTGGGAGAGGCCTCATTGACGTGATGGCACCTGAGGGTGGCATTTGAAAGAAATGAGGGAATAAATCATCTGAAAATCTGATAGAATCATTTTCCAGTGAAGATCAAGGGCAGGGGCCCAGAGGTGAGAACAAGGTTTAAGCAGCAGCAATAAGATTGATGTGGCTGGAGCCAAAATCCTACCTCACCTGCTTATCCTGTTGGCCTTCCTATTCCTCACTGTTTCCCTCATTCACTCTGAGTTAGCTGCTCTGGCTCCCGTACAATTTCTCAAACATGTTAAGCACGTTCCAACCTCGGGGCCTTTGCATGTGCTGTTTGCCCCACTCAGAGTGCTCTTTACAAGAAAATTTCAGGCTGCTTCTATCCATTTGGAGTTCTGATCAAACATCACTTAACAACTTTCTCTCTCCTTACTGGCTTTACTTTTATCCATAGGTATGATTCCATGTGGATTTGCAATTTTATTTGCCTGCCTCCATCTGCTAGAATATAGTTTTAGCTGTTTTGTCCATTTCCTCAAATTTCAGGACATTTCCTAGTAGATAGATGGCACTCAATAAATACCTGTTTGATGTGTGTTGCATGAATGGTTATAAAATCCAACATGAATGGTTATAAAAACCAGCATGAATCCAACATAAATCCTACCAACCTGGCAACTTGAATTTGTAGTATGTCAAAGTTTTAAATCTTGGAAACAATTTGAGAAGCAGAGCATCCTAATGATTTTCATAACTACCAAATAATTTGAATTTAAAAAAAAACTTTCTTTTCCCAGAAAAGAAAGGGACTATTGGAGAAATTCCAGTGATCATGAAATGGAAGTTATAACTATCTAGGAAAATAAAGAAGAAAAGAAAAAGCAGGCAATTCTCAAGCTGTTATTGTGGGTGACTGTGGTCAATAAAAAAAAATGGCAGTGATACTGCAAGGTCAAGTCACCACAAACAAAAATAAATTAAATACTAGGAACACGTTTCTCAACTGAAGAAGACTTTTGAACTGCAATTGAAGACTTACATGAAAGCCTTAAGGATCTTATAGATGCAACTTTTTTAAAAACACAGTTAAAGGCACAGCAATCTTCCAATCATTGTTACAGCTTTGCAGATGAGGAAACTAAGGCCTGAAAAGTGTAAATGACCAACAAAAATGTAAATCTACATCTGTCTGACCCAAATGTGATATTATTAATACCTGACCTCTGTCACAAAAAACGAGGTTTAGAATTAGAAGCCAAAATCATCAAAGGTTGACTCTCCCTAGTGTTGTCTTTAGGAAGAGAGGGATTCAATCATTTAGAATAATTTAGGACGTTCATCAGAAACCCTTTATGAAAATAACTTTTGAAGCTTCAAGGGAGTATTTTTTTACTACCTGGAAATTTCACTTAGACAAAGTGGACACAACTTTGTTAGGACCTATTCAATATATTAAAAAGAAAAACAAAGCTACCCCTTGAAATAAAGAATATAAACATTTATCTTCAGCAGAGTGAAAAGCATTAAACGCCATGATCACAAACTCACCCAGTGATCCAAGCAAATTCAGAAATAATCACAAGCCGCGTGAAATGTTGGCAAGCTATGCAGAGAGGGGAGGGCTAGGAACAGATTAGAGAGAAGGAAGGGACATTTGCAAATCAAAACGAAAACCATTTGATCAGGCTACTTATGCCAACAAATCGTTTCTGAGACCACAGGCGCATGCCACCCAACCTTACTAATTTTTAAAACTTTTTTGTAGAAATAGGGTCTCCTTATATTGCCTAAGCTGGTCTTGAACTCCCGGGCTCAAGTGATCCTCCCACCTCGGCCTCCCAAAGTGCTGGGTTTACAGGCATGAGCCACTGCACCTGGCCCCACTTCCATAAGTCTTATATTTTATCCACTTCTCTAAAAATCAGCAGTTATTAAAAGCATTAGATTTGTTGAAGATAGGTTCAGGAGGCCATGGTTCCTGAAAGCATGGATTCAAAAGGATTGCAACAGATACCACAGAGTGAGGGTACAGAAAAATTTGAGCTCCCGGATGGTACATATAAGCATATATGGAGGTTAAACACTCTAGGACCCTTCAATTGTCAATGTGTCTAAAACTTGATTGTTTCATTTCACACCAGGAGTGAATTTAATTTATATTCAGAGTTAAAAGACATCCTTCAATTCAATCTTTCAACATAGTTGTTAAGCACTCACTATAATCCAGACATGGTGTTAAAGATGCGCTGGTGTTAGAATTGCCGAATAAAAATGTAGAATAGCCAGTAAGTTTACATTTCAGATAAACATTCAAATAGTGCATTGGGCATATTTATTGTTTATCTGGAATTCAAATTTAACTGGATGTTCTTTGTTTCTTTCCTTTTTTAGAGAAAAGGACTCCCTTTGTCACCCAGGCTGGAGTGCAATGACATTATAGCTCACTGCAACCTGTGCTCAAGTGATCCTCCCACCTCAGCCTCCTGAGTAGCTGGGACAACAGGCATGTGCCACCATGCCCAGCTGGCATGTTCTGTATTCTTGCTAAATCTGGCAACCCCTGTTGGTGTACAAGATAGGCCCAGGCACTGCTCTCAAGCTGCTCAGTTATTTTGCTTTTTATTTAAACTCTCATGATTGCCAGTCACACAGTGCTGGTACTGAGATATCCTTGCCTAGAAGAACACTGAGTAGCTAATATTAACTACAAAAT
Organism: Theropithecus gelada; assembly: GCF_003255815.1. Lineage (NCBI taxonomy): Eukaryota > Metazoa > Chordata > Mammalia > Primates > Cercopithecidae > Theropithecus > Theropithecus gelada. Next base: position 29,274,014 of record NC_037677.1, on the reverse strand, counting down.
CAAATTATTAAATTTTGAACCCATTAGCTGTAGATTTTTTTTTTTTTTTTTTTTTTTTTTTGAGACGGAGTCTCGCTCTGCCGCCCAGGCTGGAGTGCAGTGGCCAGATCTCGGCTCACTGCAAGCTCCGCCTCCCGGGTTTACGCCATTCTCCTGCCTCAGCCTCCCGAGTAGCGGGGACTACAGGCGCTCGCCACCTCGCCCGGCTAGTTTTTTGTATTTTTTAGTAGAGACAGGGTTTCACCGTGTCAGCCAGGATGGTCTCGATCTCCTGACCTCGTGATCCGCCCGTCTCGGCCTCCCAAAGTGCTGGGATTACAGGCTTGAGCCACCGTGCCCGGCCAGCTGTAGATATTTTTATAGGAAACACAAGGTTTATTTTAACCTAGATTCTTAAGGCCTGCTTCAGGTCCACCAAAACAAAATATTCCAGGTTGGAGGCCAAGAAATATTAATATAGGTGAGAAGAACTTCACTCCTTTCTGATGCCACACAAATACTAGTGGCCAGGGCTTTTCCATTCACAGTCCTTGTTATGAACTAAATGTTTGTGGCTCCCCAAAATTTGTAGGTTAACATCTGATCCCTATTGGGACAGTGTTAGGAGGAAGAGTCTTTATTTTTATATTTATTTGTTTGTTTATTTTTGAGACAGAGTCTTGCTTTGTCACCCAGGCTGGAGTGCAGTGGTACAATCTTGGCTCACTGCAACCTTCACCTTCCAGGTTCAAATGATTCTCATGTCTCAGTCCCCCAAGTAGCTGGAATTACAGGTATGCACCACCGCGCCTGGCTAATTTTTGTATTTTTGATAGAGACAGAGTTTCACCATGTTGGCCATGCTGATCTTGAACTCCTGGCCTCAAGTGATCTGCTCAGCCTCCCAAAGTGCTGGGATTACAGGCAGGAGCCACTGTGCCCAGTGGAGGCAGTCTTTAGAAAGTGATTAGGTCATGAGGGTGGAGCCCCCATGAGTAGGCTGCATCCCCACCCAAATTTCATCTTGAATTCTCCCAGTGGGAGTTAGTTGAGTTAATTCTCCCAGGGGGCAAGTCTTTCCTGTGCTGTTCCTTATAGTGAATAAGTCTCACAAGATCTGATGGTTTTAGAAAGAGAAATTCCCCCACACAACCTCTCTTTGCTGCCATCCATGTAAGACGTGACTTGCTCCTCCTTGCCTTCCCCCATAATTGTGAGGCTTCCCCAGCTACGTGGAACTGTTTAAGTCCATTAAACCCTTTTTCCTGTATAAATTCCCCAGTCTCGAGTATGTCATTATCAGCAGTATGAAAACAGACGAATACAATGTCCTTATAAAAGGAAACCCAGAGAGCTCTCTCTCCTCCATTTAGGGACACAAGAAGAAGTTGGGCAGTCAGCACTAGAAAGAGGGTCCTCACCAGAACATGACCATGGTGGCATCCTGATCTCAGACTTCCAGATCTTAGAGTCATGAGAAATCAATGCCAGTTGTTCATAACTCACTCAGTCTGTGCTACTTTGTTTAGTGGTCTGAGTAGACTGAGGCACCATCTCTGACCTGTGCATATCATGATCGTTAGACAGCATCCTGGCTATTCCCATGAGGCAGCCCAGGTAGGGTTGACAAACCCTCAGGATACAGGTATATTCCCCAATGCTGGACAATCCTGGTGTCATTCTAAATCCAAAATATATTCCTACCCTCCCCTGAGGCTCAAGACTTTTTTTAAAAACTTCTCTTCTTGAACTGCAGAGAAATTTCACCAGTACTCTACAGGTGACTATTTCTTGCTCTTGTCCCCACAGATTAAGGATTTTGCTTCATAGGGGAGAAAGAGGAGACGAATTCACTCCGAGTTTCTTGCCTCTGATGCCTCCATTCCCATTCTGCAGACTTTCCTAGGATTTTCCCAGTCTTCTGTGATCGCCTGGAGGAGTTCGTGAAGCAGGTCCCCCCTGCAAGCATGGGGAACCCCCCCCATATTTATAGTCCCCTTCCCCCAGGGGATTCACCCTCCCATTGAAGTGTACACTCACTCAGCCAGGCTCCACCTGTTTACCTACCAGCCCTAGCAGGAGTCTGCTTATGGAGTCAGCTTCATCTGCCCAGGTAAGTCAGTGTTTGCAGCTCTTGTCTCTCCCTGCAGGCACCCGTCTCTCCATAGACTCTGGGCAAGTTGGTTACCTCTCCACTATTCCAATGAGTAGGAAAAGGAATGTTCAAGACAAGTTTAAAGGTACTATTTTTCTGGATTTTTAAAAACTGTCATTTGGGAGCAAGGGTCTTTCCAGCTATCTGCATCTAAGTGGAAACTAGCAATGTTTGGATATTTTGTTTTGTTTTGTTTTGTTTGAGACAGGGTCTCACTCTGTCACCCAGGCTTGATGGAGTGCAGTGGTACAGTAACATCTCACTGCAGCTCAACCTCCCAGGCTCAAATGATCCTCCTACCTCAGCCTTCCAAGTATCTGGGACTACAGGCATGTGCCACCATGCCTGGCTAATTTTATTTTTTGTACAGATGGGGTCTCACTATGTTGCCCAGGCTGGTCTTGAACTCCTGGGCTCAACCAATCTGTTCACCTTAGCCCCTCAAAGTGCTGAGATTACAGGCGTGAGCCACGGTGCCTGGCCAGATATGTCTCTTAAAACTCCTCTACTAGTCCTTACTATTGTGCCTGCCCAGCTCCTGACCCCTTTTCTGTGAACTGTGCCCGTATCTCACCCATCCCCTCACACAGTTAGTGTAAGAACAACCATTTTGCAACCTGTGATCATCTCCCTCATGACCAGAATTGGTCTAGGGTTGAGTAGTTGAGTTAAAATGGGCCAATAGGTCATTCTCCAGAAATGTCACAACTGGAATTAGGAGAAAGAAATTATCTTTCTCTATTTCTCTCTCTCTCTCTATGTCTCCACTCCTCTTTCTCTATGATTAAACATTTGCTGAGTTTTCTGCCATACGGACTGAGAAGTAGAAAAAGTCACATGAAGACAAAGAGGGAATGGCTGTACAGAGATCAGAGAAAGCACAGAGGTCAGACCATTCTGGATGCTAAACTCCTATCATGTCTTTGAGTCCATTCATTGCTTAAGTGATTGTGAATAGGGTCTTTTTATAAAAAATTAACCAAATAAATCCCAACTCCAATAGCTCCCCAGGCTATTTTGATCCACATAGAGTTTGAAGCCTTTATCCTAATTATCATCTCACTATTTCTTGACCACATAGTGGCACCCACAATCACCTTAAAACTTTTTAATTTTCAGCCCATAATTTGGCAAAGTGGATTATACATTCATTCCCCTAGTTAGGCATTGAGAATTAAAAGTAAGTTCATATCCTGCTGTTTTCATCATCATTACCGAATCTGGGAATCTTTCCTCTCTTCATCTTCTATTTTCCATTAAAATCTAAAGTGATGGCTATTCGAGGAAGAGCAGAGAATCAGCCAGTGAGCATTGGTGAACAGGGTTCCAGAAAGAATAATTTTCTGTTGTAGTTTTTCTTGCACAAACCTTGGCCCAGATGATGGCTGAAGTGTTTTTTCATCAAAACAAAATTATACTGCCAAATAAAAATACAATTATTTTGCCTTTTAATAAGAAGAACTTGCATTCTCTATCCAGGGAAACAGCTTCTAGAGTTAAATATCTCCCAAGATAATAAAAAACTGAGATGAAGGCAATTTTAAGTAATTGTGTATATGATAAAATGGATGAAAATGCTCAGAGACTTGCATAATTCATACACATTTTCTACAGATTGCAGGCAGGAGTATATGTTTACTAATTAAGTTGGTAGCCTATTATTCGAAAAAGCAAAACTTGGTTATAATAATTGTTACTCATTTATCCTGCAAAAACCTTCTAACTGCCAAAGTAAAAAGTCTTTTTCAGGCAGTTAATAGTTGCTCATTTCATACACTTGGTGCATTCTGTTTTCCCACTAGAGACATATCTATGCTGTTTGGTAGATGCTGTGAGATGATAATGACCAGCTGGGATCATTTGGGCACTTATGAAATTTACAGGAACATAATTTTTTCTCTAAATTGATTGAACTTGGAATGGAATTGTAATGATGCCAAACAGATAAAAATAGAACATATTTTCCTTTTAGGTTCCTCAACAGTTATTTAATTTAAAATGCATTGCATTTTGGTATTTAAATAAGTTCACTGTTTGCAAATATCAATCACCTTCCAAACTACTATATAAGTGATTTCTTACAACTTTATTTAAAATGTAAGAGATCACTTATATAATAATTTGGAAGGTGATTGATATTTGCAAACAAACAGATAAGATACACTGCAGAGAAAGAAAAAAAGAACATTTCCACACAACGTTTTTCGATGATCACTTTTTCTTCCTCCTTGAAACATAGGCCCCAGGGAACTATACTCTCCTTTATCCTGACTAGTTGTACAGCTGAACAGACATCCTCACGAAAGGAAGCTGCCGTTCCTGATGCACTTTACAGAATAAACAATACGCTTCCTTGTGACCACATTATGCACTGCCATGATCTCCTCCAATTTGGTGCATTTGAGCCAGTAAGCCCCAGGAATCAATGTCATTGAACAGTGGGAGGTAAATGAAACAATTGTCCACCAGTTGTTTTATTAAAGATTGAGCAGCTGGAATAGTCTCCAAGCAAATGCATCTACAGCCCCTATGGATTGCTACAGACGAATGTTACAAACTCTAACCTAAAGGAACACCCTTAGAGGAATACATTTCTTTTTTGACCCAAGCATCAATAATATATTTTGCTTTCCTCTAACATGTATGTTGCCTGAGGGAAGCAAAAAAAAAAAAAAAGTTTCCCTGTAAATAATAAAATCCAAAGTGAGGTCAACATTTCCATCCCCAGCAGGTTACTCCAGTTTGAACTCTCCTCTTTTTAATCATGGATAATTTCACCAACAGCACAGCAGTCCTGCTAGTTCACAGAAGATGAATTCTGCGTTTTCCTAGTTTGATGATTGCCTACTATGGTGTTGATGTGATGTGGATGCTAATGTTACTTTTCTGTAATTTATTGTTGAAGGAGGAAAAACATTGTCTTGTTTTCCTTACAATGTGTAATGTTAAACCAGAAAAATAATGACTCAACACTCACATTTCTTCCCCTTGAATAGAGATTGGCATGCCAGAATCAAAATGAATGAATAGTAATTACATCTTGCTAGGGAGAAAGGAAGGGGATGGACACCCATTGTCCATGGCTAATATATGACCAGCCTCCTAAATCCATGAAAATCCCTTTAAACAATTAAATAACATGGTAATCATAAAATATGTACATGTTGATGTGCCCTCCTAGGTATCCCCCAATTGCCCTCCTGGTAACAATTTTATTGTATTGACCCTAATAAATAAGTAGCAGAAAACACAAACACAACTGCCCAATGCATGACCTTGAGCCCAAAGATGAAGCCTTAAACTCAAAGATGAAGCTCACTCCAGGGTCTCCCATCTTTTCACTACCCCTTAACTACAGAGTATTAAGTTAGTCTGCAAGATGCCAGACACTATTATGTATTGGTGAAGAAATATAAAGTCTGGGTCAGATTGCCTGGAGTTCTAACTCACCTTATTTTTAACTAGCTGTGTGATCTCCAGTGATACTCACCTGCTCTGAGCTTCAGGTTCTCTGTTGGTAATGTAGCAGTAATAATCATACCTGCCTCTTGGGGCTGTTAGGAAGATTAAATGAGTTAACGTTTGTGAAATACTTAGAATAGTACCAGATGCCTTTAAAGCAGCAGTCCCCAACCTTTTTGGCACCAAGTCTCATTTTGTGGAACACAGTTTTTCCAGGGACTGGGGTCTGGGGATGGTTTCGGGATGATTCAAGCACATTACATTTATTGTGCACTTTATTTCTTTTATTATTACATTGTATATAAAACACTTCTACAACTCACCATTACAGAGAATCATTGGGAACCATGAGCTTGATGGTCCCAGCTGGGGTTGATGGGAGACAGAGACAGATCATCAGGCATTAGATTCTCATAGGAGCGTGCCAGCTAGATCCCTCATATATGCAGTTTCCAATAGGATCCACGTTTCTATGAGAACCTAATGCTTCTGCTGATCTAACGGGAGGCAGAGGTCGTGCAGTAATGCCAGTGATAGGGAATGGCTGTAAATACAGATGAAGCTTCGTTCACTTGCCTGCCACTCACCTCCTTCTGTGCAGCCCAGGACTGCTACTGGTCCATGGCCCGGGGGTTGGGGTCCCTGCTTTAATGCAGTTATTAAAACAGATAGAAGCTTAAATTAAAGACTTCCTAGGGGAAATCGTGACATCCTTAGCTTCAGAATTATCCTGTATTGTGTGGAACTGGGTCAGATTCAGGAAATTTTTAAACCAGTCCAGCCTACGCACATCTTAATCAGATATTTTAAGAATATTTCTAGAGAGTCTCAAAGTCATCTGATGTTTTGAGATTGCCTAACCAAAAGTTCTGTTTGCTGACTTGGTACCCTCTTAACACACTGTGAGTCTAGCATCCGGTATCCTAGGGTTTGAAGAATCTGCATACATTGATACTGCATTTCAGGGACTTACGGCATGTATGTGAATATGGTGGTTTCTTATGCCAGTATCTTACTGAAGTTAGGAAGTTTGGAATAATGGAAGGGACATGAATTAGGACTCAAAATAAAACTGGGATCTGACCCATCCCCTATTGAAAGTGCAGATCTTGGTTTGCCTACCTGGGATTAAATCTGTGAATCACAACCGAAGCTTTCCTGATTCTAAGAGTTTCTAAAAAGTAGTACTCTGTAAACTATTTTCAGCATTTCAAATCTCCAAATGGAAAACTGCATTCACTCAAATTAACACTGTGGGGACTTACGGAAACATTAAGTTTTATTGTTTTTTTTTTTTTTTCTTTCTCCATTGGCAAGAATTTTATCACCTTGGTGCAGTAACACAACCAGTGACAACCAGTCTTTCTGTGATGAGAAATTCTGAATAGCAATCACATATGTCATTGGTAGCAAAAGGTAGAAAGACAACTTAAAGATTACTAAAGTAAGTGCATTGTTTTGAGACAAAAGTCTTTCAAAATACAGAACCCAAAGGAGAAGGAGAATTAATAAAGGAATCCTAAATAGTAGAGAAGTTGAGATTCTGAACTCTGTAAAGCTCCTCTTAGCTCCAGAGTAATAAGATTATATGGCTCCAGTGACCCAGGACAGAGAGAATAAAATAAAATGAATTTAAGTGATAGAGATCAATACAAACTCTAATAAAGCAGGAAAATAAGACATAAGGACCAGTAAGAAATACACATGAGAAATTATAAAACATAAGGATTCATCTTTTTCCAAAAGAAAAAACTTGAGAAGTAATAATAATAAATTATTAGGAAAATGAGTTTCAATGAATAATTTATTTAAGTTGACATAAAGTATTATCATGACAAAAAATACTAATATAAACTGAGAACCGTACACCAAAAATCCAACCATCAGTCAACAAACAAGAGCCAACACTGCAGCAAAAGTTCTCAGAGTTCATGAAGCCTGACTTTTATGTCCTGAGTTCAAAGATGCCATCCATAGTGCATAAGATGAAGAAGAAAATACTACCAAGCATAAAATAATAAGGTGAAGTATGTAAAATTTGGTTTAAAAAGTTACATCCAATTTTCATTTTCTATTTTACAACATCCCCCTTTGATTTGCCCCTAAATATAACAAAACAGACAGAAGAGACTCCAGTGAAGAAAGACAATATTCAAAACTGTAAGTATATTAATATATTTGGGGGGCCAGAACAAAATGTGAGATTGTTCAAAATGAGAAATGACTAGCAGCAGTTAATGGCCTGACTTTCCCAAGTGAAAATATGTTTAATACAAATTATTATCATTAATAGATCAAATATATCAAATGGATCTTCGTGATATAGTGGAAAGAGTATCAACTTGAGAGTCAGATGCCTGGAACATTTTCATTAACTGGTTAAATGATTTGGATTGAGAAGAAGTTCTATGCACTCTTTTCAGCAAATATTTATTGGTTCCTTTTATGTAATAGTTATTATTGGTCATTATCCTGTTTATTTATCTGTATGGTGAGTGGGATGGGCTAAATGATTTCTGGATGTCTTCCAACTCTAAGACTCTTCATATAAAATGTTAATCGACATAGTAATTCCTTATTTTCTTTATCTCAGAACAGCACAGCAGTAAAGTGCAATGAATTTGCCAATAGTATCTCCAGTTATAAATGCCAATTGTGTGCATAGAAAGTTGACAGAGAAGAATAAAAAACACAAAACACAAATATTAACATGATTTAGTTAAGTAATAGAAAATATTTCTTTGAACAGGGCTGTTTGAGAAATGTAATGTATCATGAGAGTATAAAATGCAGATATTAAAATTCCTTACAACATATCCATGGAGCACTGAAATGAGCAATAATTGTAATTTGTGATGACACCAAATATTCTACACATGCTTAGAATATCAGCCTGTAATTAATTTATCTTAATGTGGAAATATTTACTCGTTCAAATGAATGCTTTTTAGAAAATATTGCATCAATTTGTAAGTTTGTTTCCTCAGTGCCAATATCATGTTTACATACAGCTGGAAAGTCTGAACTCCTCCGGTAGTAAGGTTAGAATGAGCGGACATGCTGAACTGTGAAAGAGATATTGGACTGGATGTCCAGGGACCTGGGCTCTATTTCTCACTCTGACATGTGATCGTAGACCCATCACTTTCAACTTCTAAGTGCCACGTTTTCTCATTGCTAAAATGACATTAGACCAAATGGACTCAGGATTTTGAAGGGTGACAACTCAAAATCCCCCTCAGTTACTGAATCCAGCTTAAAGTCCAGGATTTTCAGGTGATGTTTAGTCTCATCTGTCAGCTCTGGAAGGGACTCTATGTTATCTGGTGACTTCTGATTAAAATGGCAACTTATCTGTCCCCACTTGTCCCTCCTCCCTGATACATGCTCAAAATGCAGTGGCAAATCAAGGCTAGGATGACGATGAGAATGGGGGGTGCAGAGCGGTCCCTGGCCTATAGCAATAATGGAATCCTGATCGCCAGGCATTGTGCAATGACCCTGCTTTGGCAGTGAGGGAAGCTTCTTGATGAGACTCTGATTCTTATTTTCTGAAAGGAACTCACTTACCTATTCTCTGTGCCTCTGGCTCTGCCCTCTGGGAAGATCTAATCTTTTGTCCACTGAAGTCACAGCTGAATCTGGGATCTGGAAAGGGGCCCCAATGAAGAACCTGCAGCCACTAGTGCAAGTCTGAGATTTTAGGAATATTTTCAATCTCAATTTTTAGTCCAGGCTTCTCATTTCTTGGCAATAGTTTCCTAAAAAGCTAGTAGACTTTTAATATGCTTTTTGACTTCCCAAATTTCTTCCTAGACACAATACTCAAGCCAGATTTTTTTTCTTAATGCCCAGCCTCCTATGCCTCTCAATCAACTTAATGACAGCTACTTAGAAGCCATCTCAAAAAATAGGTGCAAAGGCCACCTCGTTAATCTGATGTTTGCTGAAAGCTGAGTCAAGTCATCTGTGATCCCTTCTTGGCCTTTGTTACTCACTAAGGCTCTTACTAATTTGTGGCTCTTCTGTTTGCAACACGGCACTTCCAAGTTTTTGACAGAAGGGGAAAGAGATTGAATAATTGTATTGGGGAGGTTTTATGACCTGGTACACCACCTTACTTCCCATTTTTCTTTGACTACAGGTCAATAACTGGAAAGAAAACTGGTAAATGAAGTCTTGCCCAATATTGTCCAGTAGTTTTGGCAATGATGCAAATATTCTATATCTGCTCTGTGCAAAGTGGTAGATATTCATCACACGTGGCTACGGTGCACTTAAAATCTGGCTAGTGTAACTGAGGAATTGAATGTTTAATTTTTTTAAATTACTAGTCATTTAATTTAAATAGCCACATATGGTTAATAACTGCCATATTGGATAATGCAGATTCTTATTTCCTCCCCCACCAAAAAAAGAGGAAATAATTTCAGTGAGTGGCGAGCCAGTCTCTGTCCAGCTTGGTCACTTATGTCAGTGCTACTGGAGAATACTGAAACAGGCGCATCTCAAGTAGATTCTTATATTATCTTCCAAACACTATTAATATCCAAAGATATAGAAGTCATCCTCACCCTTTTTTCACAGGCATACTAGTAAAAGCTGAGAAAAATGTACTACTTATATTTATAGTGGATTGTTTTAAAAACCTTTTGTGAGACAAATCATTCATGCTCTGTTTATAGAAACAGGAATTGGGATGTAATAAGAAGGACCTACGCTGATCACAAAAGTTTCTGATTTTGCCTTTTCTCCAGTTTCATGAATAAGAAACATGTTAATCTTCCCATTTTCAATTCTGAAGGAGTTACAGATAGGCTTCAGTCCATTGCAGCTTTCGCATTGACAATATTTTGTACGGGAGAATGTCGTGGGAAGGTTATTGGGGGCAGTGAAGTGTGATAGCTCTTCTCTGGAAAAGAAAAATCAAGTAAATCCTACTTGCTCAAAATGCAAAGCCTCTACAATAAAATGTGTAACAATAATTTTGAATAAGGAATTAACTACACAAAGAAATAGTTTTAAAATTTAATGGCTTCCTTATTGAAAGACCCCATTTTTATTTTGTTAGTTATATTTCATTCTAAAAATGAAATAAGCATCTTAATAAGCTAGAAGTCTTTACAACAAAATTAAATTTTAACATTAAAAGAGTCCCATTGTCCCCCAAATCTTTGCTGCTTGTTCATACAGAATTTACAATCGTGTTATTTTGTCAAAACAGTCATGTACTTGAAAAATGTAGAGAATAATGTCTTTCTTTGGAGTTGGCAGCAGTGTAAGGTGAGTGGAATTGAGGCCTGTTAGAGCAAACACAGAAACCTTGCATATACCAACTTACACAAAGCGTACACACCCTTCTCCCCATTTGTAGTTCAAGATGTAATATTTTAGTATTCCGTGAATACCTCAATTAGTAATATTTTTGCTCAGTAAAATGCAATTATATGAGTGATTTTCTTCATTTCCCTTATTATCTTTTCCTGACGGTCTCGAGGCAATACTTTGGAAGAACAACAGAGTTGGTTCTAAGCAAAGTTGTAAAGCACAAAACCCCATGTGTCCTTTCCTCAACCATCTCTTTCTTAGATCTTTCAGTATCTTTGCATTCCACTGCCTTATACTAATCAAAACCTATTCACTTTAAAGGATTGGATGTGCCAGTTTTACAATCATCTGAAATTGTTTGGATGAGAATATTAGCTCTTCTAGCAGCTATTTGTACTTTAAGCATATCACCTGTTCCTGTACAGAGTGAAAATTATCTCTGATGAAGGAATTCCAAGTACCAGCAAGAGGTTGGAGAACTTCTTTAAGTGGTGGTCTCTGGGGCTGCTAAAAATCACACAAAATACACAATCAGATTTTATATGGACACCCCAGGCTAGGCTTTTGGAAGAAGGAGAAAGTCTCTTAGTAGATGATTCCATGCTTCAGAAAGGGTGATGGTGCCAGGCATGGTGATTCAGGCCTGTAATCCCAACACTGTGGGAGGCCAAAGCAGGAAGACTGCTTGAGGCCAGGAGTTCAAGACCAGTCTGGTCAATATAGCAAGAACCTATCTCAAATGTATACATATTAGCTAGGAGGCTGAGGCAGGAGGAATACTTGAGCTCAGGACTTCAATTCTGCAGTGAGCTATCATCATGCCACTTCACTCTAGCCTGGAAAACAGAGTAAGACTCTAGAGCCTATCTCTAAAAAAAAAAGAAAAAGAAAGAAAGAAAAAAGGCAATTGCATCTATGCAAACAATCCCCTACATTTGTGAAGACTTCTCTGAAGGTTCAAAGAAAAAAAAATGTCTGAAACTAAAATGTGTGGATTATTGATTAGTTGTTAACTCATAGAAAGCCAGAAACATGGTTGCTTCTTTTTCCTCCTTAGCCCTACCTTCCAGTTCCATCTATAATTGCCAAATAAGTCTTGAACTTTCCTTCCCAAGTTCCCTCCGCATTGGGACCAGAGCACAATAGCTCTGAATTTACAGCAAATTTCTTCCAGAAATTTCTTGGAGATTTCCATCAAATGAATCATCATGTCATTATCTCTTAGTGGATGAAGACAATGAGTACTCGAGGGATTTTTCTAAGGCCAATTGACTTTTAAGGTTATTTGTAAAACGACTTTATTTTCTCCTAAGTGGTTTTATCTGAAGCCTCCAGAAAAACCTACTGAAATTTGAGAAAGGTGATCTTTTAAAAATCACTTTAGTTATTTAGTAATTCAATCATGTTAGTCATTTAGTTGGTTGATAGCATTTGTTCAATTTGAATAACACTCATTCAATTTACATATTCATTTAATTTTCACTCTCACACAGACCGCCATGGTTCTGCTGCACATGAAGTGGGGCAACGAGAGCCAGTTCCTTGGCGCCAGGGAGCACCAAGCGGGAGGAGCTTATGGTGCCAGTGGGCCAGGTCTACAATGAGCAGCTCAAGGTGCAGCGCCTCTGCTCAGAAATGGAAGAATTAGCAGAACATGACAAATTTCTCCCTCCTAATATGCAAGGACTGACTGATGATCAGATTGAAGAATTGAAGTTAAAGAAGAAAGAGGGTGAAAAATGTATGCATACACACACACACACACACACACACACAGGCTTAGCACCGAAAACTATAAGTCACAAACTCAGACCTCAGGCAACTCACAAATTAGTAGTCACTTTTACATTAATGATGTGAACTTCACCCGTAAGATGCTGCTGATGTTTTTTGAAGTTTCAGGTAGAGTAGATCACCCTTTCTTAGACCAGAATGGCCACACAATTTATCATCCAAATACATACAGTTTCAACGGTGAACAGGGGCACTATTATTAATTATGCCTGGACCACAGGCTCACTTCCTTTTCTGACACACATCTGCACCCTATCTGAGCTTCTCACTGTACCTCATAAAGACTGACCACAGAACCTATAGCACTTAATGGATATGCTGGTTTATATACAAATTCATCCTCCTCCAGATCATAAGTCTCTTGGATCTTGGCCTTTTCGTCACCAGATCCTGTATTATGGTAGCTATATAGTATTTTTAAAAATAATAAGTATTAGCATCCCCCTAAGGAGGAGATTGGGCTGGTAGTGGCATGGCTTTCAGAGAGAAAGGTGCTTTTGAATTGCAGTAAGTATGGTCTACCCAGGAGATATTTATTCTTTCTATAAACACTTTATTTAATGCACACACAACACTATTCATCTTGTCCAACCAAAACTATCCAAGCGATTTTACATATACAATATAACAGTATAATAAAGAATGTAATATTTTGACTTATACTCAATAACATAAGTTATTTTGCTTTTAACCGCCAGTTGCCTAAGATATCCAAAGCTATTCTCAAGGATCAACTTGCTTAAAGATTTTCACTTACTATGGGGACAATATGACAGAGAGTTTGGGGTTATTAAATCTCCTTGTAAACTATATGCAATCCCAAAATCTGAGTGACCCTGCTAGAAGCTCAGATGGGGCCCAGTTTTTGCACTCATGATCTCACTCCAAAACTACAGTGATGGCACAACCATTGTCTGAACATTGCTTGTCACTGTGGCAGAGGGTCAGAATACTCTGAAGGTCCTATACTGGCAAATACTCCCAAGTGGCAGTGACAAACCTCACTGCTGCTGACCATTTATAGACCAGAACACATTACATGGCTCCACCTATGGACAAGGAGGCTAGGAAATGCAATCCTACGATCACGTACCATCAAGAGAGCCAGAAATACTTGTTAAAAGAACATTACTGTTTATCACACTTAAATTCCTGAGTTGAGATCTTACCGGCTAAAAGAAGAACCCTAGGAAAATATGAGAACTGATAGAATTCTGAGGCAACACAATTGTCAATGACTTTGGGCCCTGAGCTAAGGGTAGACACCTCCTGAACTTGTACAGAATTTACTTGCATAAACTCTGAGTAAATTCCTAAAACGAGGGCCTCACAAAAGAGCTATGCTCCCTGGACCCACTAGCTGCCATTAGAAACAGGAAATCTGCTACTTATTAGCAATTCTTCAGAACTCCCAAAAGAATCAAGCCACAAGTTACATTAAGAAGAATGAGATAGTAGGTGTCATGATTAATATTGATGAGCAGTTGGTGAACATCAGAAGTTGGGCACAAAGAAGAATGTATTGGGAGATGCCAATTTGCACCTTATGTGAATCAGCTCTGTTGGACTAGAGTTTAAAAGAAAATAATCACCAGGATGGGAGACACAATGAGTAGACTCAACTCTGAACCACTTGAAGAGAAAAATGAGACATATCAATTATACTTGTTCATTTTTAGCAGGTTGAATAGTGCCCCCAGAACAGATATGTCCAAGTCCTACTCCTAGTAACTGTGAATTTGACCTTACTTGGAAATTAGGTCTCTGCATATATAATTGTTAAGAATCTTGAGATGAGAACATCCTGGATTGAGGGTAAGCACTAAATCCAATGATAGGTATCCTTGGAAGAAGAGAAAAGGAGAACAGAGACAAGAGAGAAGGAGGCTATGTGAAGATGAAGGTAGGGATTGGAGTGATACATCTACAAGCCAAAAAAAGCCAAGAATTGCTAGCAGCCATGAGAAGCTGAAAGAGAGGAGTAGAACAGATTCTCCCTCAGAGCCTTGGGAAGGAAGCAACCCTAACAGCACACTCTTATGTAAGACTGCTTATCTCCAGAACTGTGAGAGAATAAATTTCTGTTGTTTTAAGCTATCCAGTTTATGGGATTTTGTTATGGCAGCCCTAAGAAACAACAATACCTTTAAGTGGAAAAGAGTTTTTTTTAAGCTTCAAAAATCCTAGAAGTTGGTGATAAAAACCCTGATAAAGAGATAATCTTAAAATCATACTGAAGGTATGATGGTAAGTATGATGGTAGCATCACAGGTGTGTGACGGCAGATAAGATGGGATTATGATGTGTGTATAATGGCAGGTGTGATGGGAGTATGATGGGGTTATAATACAGGTTTAGGGGGAGTATCATGGAGGTATGATGGCAGGTATGATGGGATTATGATGGGAGTATAATGCAAATGTGATAAAAGCATGGTGGGGGTGTGATGGTAGGTGCAAGGGATTATGATGTGGGTATAATTGCAGGTGTGATGGGAGTGTGATAGCAGATGTAATAGGGGTACACTGAGGGTAAAATGGCAGGTTTGATGGTAGTATGATGGGCATATAATGGCAGATATGATGGGAGTATGATGAATGTATAATGGCAGGTGTGATGTGATTATGATGTGGGTATAATTGCAGGTGCAATTAGAGTATGATGGGGATGATATGGCAAGTGTGATGGGATTATGATGTCAGTATAATGGCAGGTGTGATGTGATTATGATGTGGGTATAATGGCAGGTGTGATGAGAGTATGATGTGGGTGTGATGACAGATGTCATGGTAGCATTGTGGGTATATGATGGCAGGTGTTGTGGGATTATGGTGTGGGTATATAGTAAATGCAACAGGAGTATTATGGTGGTACAATGGCAGGTGTGATGGGAGTATGATGAAGGTATAATGGCAGGTGTAATGAGAGTATGATGTGGGTGTGATGACAGATGTCATGGTAGCATTGTGAATATATGATGGTAGGTGTGGTGGGATTATGATGTGAGTATATGGTAAATGTAATAGGAGTATTATGGCAGTACAAGGGCAGGTGTGATGAGAGTATGATGAAGGTATGATGGCAGGTGTGATGAGAGTACGATGTGGGTATGATGCAGATGTGATGCGAGTATGATGGGGGTGTGATGGTGGATATGATGGCACTTGTGCTGGGGTTAGCTGGAAATCCTACCCCACATTCCCTCCAAAATGTATGGCAGGCTGGGCTTCAGGAACTGGGTCAGAACCATTCTCAAGGCCTGTGATGCAGACGATTCTTTTACAAGACTTGCCTGTAGGCAAGAGGCAAGATCCCTGATGCTCTAGTGGTACAATTTAAGGTAAATTCTAAGAATAGGAAATAAATAAAAGTTATGTTCAAACCTAAGCACAAAAACTCATAATAATGTTCCAAAATTGAATTCATACCCAGCATTATGACACCAACATATCAACATGACAATTTTTACTGCAGTCCACCCTCTCTTATTCTTTCCAGCCCATGAGTCATATTGGGGTCACATTAATATCTGCGATGATCTAAGCTCTTAAATTGCATAACCCAAAATCACCTCCTAAAATTTCTCCTCCAAGTATTGCTGGATGTAAGTGAGGTGTTTTGTATGTGTTCTCCAATATTCCATTTTTATATTTTTCCCCTCTTTGCCCATTAGTTAATGTCCTTGCTGTCACAGCTACCAAGGACAGGGCTTGACATTGCCACTCCTGCCCAAGCTCCGTGGAACAATGTTCCTGTGCCCGTGCTGCTTTCAGAACACTCGCAGACCTAGCTGCACATGCAGTGAGAACTTTGCAGAATTCCGCTTGGCTTTGACACGTCACTTCATCTCACATACAATTGTGAGACACCCCTACCTAGCATCTAGTGAGGTTGCAGAAAACTGCAGCAATTGCTTTTGTTGCCATTGTTGCAGATTTCAGAGCCTCCCTAATGAACAGGAAGGTAAGGCTTCCAGGAGTCAATTTGTAAGAGAACTATTGGTTGCAAGAGACTGAGACGAGGGATTTTGTACACGTTTTTAGGGGAAAAAAAATCAAAATGAGAAAGATACATGCCCCCTTCCCATGGCAACCCTGCCACCTTTTTTTTACTATGTGCAAAAAAGCAGCATGGCATCTAATCTAGGGTTTCATAGGGCTTCTAAGGACAACAGCTCCACCCTCACAGGAGTTCAGATTCAACTGAAAGAGGCATGCAGGAGTTAGATTTATGAAGATTAAAAAGTCAGCTTTGTAACTGATAAAATCTAGATTGAATTGGACAGACTCACTCCGTGAGAAATCCTGCTGGTCAACCATAGCTCTGGTCAAACTTTCCGGGGCTGTGATTGACCAGCAGGACTTCTCATGGAGTGAGTCTTGGAGCCCTCGCCAAGCAAAAGGAGAGTAGAAGCAGCTTACTCAACCATGGCCTAGTTCTTCTTCCCACATCAGGAAAATCACTTACCTGGAGAGAAATAGGGTGTGGGCAAAGAGCTTTACCTTCTCCCAGGAGAAATTCCTCCAGAGGAAAGGAAATCCCCGCTATTCACCCTTGGAATCAAGTGGGGAACACATTCTCCCATTTCAGTGTTCCTTTTTAGGAAATGCACAATACCTTTCAAGGCCACAATCCACATCTGTTTGAGACTGAAGCTCTTATTTTTTGGCATTATGTTACACTTCCTCCCGGGAATCCCTGGTACATTACAAGTATCCAATAAATATTTACTAAAGTCAGAATAATTATTCTCACTATCATCATTCTTTCAGTCATAAATAAGTTGGAATTACTAAATGTATCTTTTCTAAAATGGGTGTTAAATATATGCAAATAAGAATAGCTGAAAACACTTGCCACATTCTTCCTGCAACATATTTCAAAATGAAAGCCAATGTGGAAATTTCTTCAGTTCGTGTGTCCCACAAAGCGAGTATGCTAGAAAAATCCTCTGTCATCAATCTTGATAGTAGGTCAGGTCTGGAACTGAAAGCTATAAAAAAAGCTTGTCTGTGGTTTGGAGATGTAATGTTAACCAGGTCAAATTCTCAAGAGTGCTTATTTTTAAAAAATAAATCTATACTGAATAAAGAAATTTGCACTTGATATAATTGCTTATTAGCCTGGGTATTTTCATCTTTAAAAATCAGTAACAGAATTTACATCTTTTAACAGTAGCTTGAGAAGTCACAGTAAAGGATAATGTTAAAGTAGCCTGTAATGCTGGAAAAACTCTCCTTAAATCTTGAAATCAATAGCTTCACTTAGGATGCATTCAACTGAAGGTTATGGAGGACAAAATTCAACTGACTGAACCAATCTAGGAACTTTATTTATTATCTTTAAAAAAAAAAAAAAAAAGTCTACCAGTAAGGCCCTCACAGCGTTGGTTGATTCAGTAGCTCAAATACACCACCAGGGACTCAGTTCTTTCCACCTTTCTCTTTTGTCATTACATTGGCTTTTGCACTCAGACTTGTCACTTCCTGGCCACAATATGGCTACTATCTCTTGGTTAAATTATAGCTGTCACAATATGGCTACCACAGAGCCAAGCATCTGTGTCCAAAGAATGGAAGAAAGTAGGCCTTGTTCTCAGATCCCTTATAGGAATGAGAAGAAGATACTTCCTTCTGTCTCATTGGCAGAATTCTGTTGTCTGCCTTTCTGTAAGCCAACCACTAGATAGAATAATAGACTTTCCATGACTGACTAACGTTAATTAAGATTCATTTTCTAGGGTTGTGAGGACACTCAGTTCCCATGAAGCACAAGGTGGCAAAGGTTTGGACAAAACTGGTTTTCAGTTACCAAGGGAGGGAGACTGGAAATGGCTGCTGGAGAGGAAAAGAAAAATTGTATCTGATGCATAAGCAATAACAAAATGTCTTAATTTGATAAGCTATCAGGAGATGCCTTCAGTGTCAATGTGTTTATAAGTACCTGTCAACATGGTTTTGATTGCAGCTGGTATATCTTGTACCTCAATCAATGTTGCCTTGGTATCAGGCAACAATAACAAAAAGGGTTTTTTTTGATTAATGAATGTATTTAGAAAAATTCCAATTGTTCAATCTGTACATTGTACAAGTCCCACATTTCTGTTTCTGAGAGGTGTTGGACTATTGTCTCACTTCATCACTGTGCTTATGTTAGAGCAGAGCTAATTAAAATCCTTTTGTAACTTTAATTGAGTGACCATAATTCTCATTGCTCTAGGGTTTGACATTTCAACATCTTCAAATGGGCCTATATATTTCCTGAGACTAACCTATAGGCTGATTTTTAAAAATTGAACTTCGCAAAAATTTATCTAGCTTTGGAAAAGCAATATTCAATAGTTTTTTCACTCAGGTGATTTAGTAAATGGTTTTTCACTGCCTCCTATGTCCTGAGCAGTGTTCTAGGAGCTTGATACAGGCAGATACAAGGTTTGCTTCCAGTCCAGTGAGGGGAATTCAGACAAGCACACACTGTGATGGCAGTGAATTTGCTAAATGCTCCAGAAGGCATAAAAACACAGGGTTGTAGTGGCCTTTGGGAGGTCATGATGGATTCTGCCTTACAGAAAAGCAGACTTCATGATGGAAATGACATTGGTGATAACTCTTGCAGGACGAGTGGGTGAAAGGACATGTCAGAAAGCAGTAAAACCATAAAGACGAATGTGAAGAGATAGTGAAGGCACAACATATTTTGGGAAGGGTGTGGAGCTCTTGGGGTGAACAGGTGCACAATGGCTGGAGAAGTGGGTACATCTTGAAGGGAACTAGAACCTTTCTCAACAGAAGAGCCATTCCTTTTCTTTCTGAAGTGTACTATATCCCAAACATTGTTTCATTCATCTATTAAATACTTCTTATGGGTCTAGGGAACAGAAAATGCTCAGAATTTTACAAGACTAAGTCTCAAAAAATTATAAATCTTGTTTCCTACATCCTTACTCCATCTCTCTCCTCTGTCTCCTTCTTTCAACCTATAAGCATTTTCAAGCTTACTTTACTTAAAAATGTCTCCCTTCATCCTTCTCCTTCTCAGACCAGCACTGTACTCACCTTCTTCCCTTGACCACTGCAGTTCCTGAAAAACTGTTGAAGACATACTTTCATATTTTATTAACTCCTCAACCTATTGCAATGCTTTCTACATTCTGATAAATGTTACCACCAAACACCATCAAATCTGTTTTCAGTTTTCAGTCCACTGATCTCTCTGAGTCTTACCATTGTTATCCATACCTTCTTCCTTGAAACTCTCTTCTTTTGAGTTCTAAAACAGCACTTTTTTCTTCTCCTGTATCCGATGTCATTTCTTCTCAGATATTTGCAGTATGCTCCCCGTCAGCCCACCTCTCAAATGTTAGTGTTCCCTGCTCTGTTGGCCTCATTTTTTTCTGTTCTTTCTCTCCGGTTTCTCCCTAGATGATATTACCTGAAATCACAGCTTCAGTTAGTGTGGGCTCATGATTCCTAAATCTATTTTCAAATACCTAACCTTACTACCAAACCAGGGACCTCTATTTCCGACTGATTCCTACATAATTACCCAGGATTTTGAAGATGTCTCTCATTTATCACATCTGAGGTCAAACTCCTCATCTGTCTCATATACATTTTCTTCTTTCCTATATTCAGTCTTCGTCAATAGCATAATGTGAATTAAGAAGTCTAACTGTGCACAGAAAGATGACTGGTTTGATTTCTAAAAATCTGGGTCAGATCAGATAACAAAAGAGATAAAATGGCAAGGAGGTCATGGGTGCTTTGAATTTAATGTTATGTCATATCCATACTCAAGGTGTTAGACTTGTGAAGAGTTTCTACAGGCCTTCTCATTTAGAA
Source organism: Theropithecus gelada (assembly GCF_003255815.1). Taxonomy (NCBI): domain Eukaryota; kingdom Metazoa; phylum Chordata; class Mammalia; order Primates; family Cercopithecidae; genus Theropithecus; species Theropithecus gelada. Next base: position 29,253,455 of record NC_037677.1, on the reverse strand, counting down.
TGCATTAGAATCACCTGGTGGGATTTGCTACAACAGAGATTCCTGCTCCTGAGATTCTAATTCCTGGGGTCTGCTGTGGGGGGTGAGAATTTGCATTTCTGGATAGTTTCTAGGTGATGCTGTTGGTCCGTGGATTACACTTGGGTAGCAGTGCCCTAGAGAACATCAACTTTAATTTCGATGTATTATCCAGCCTATGACTTCTTCTCATGGTCCTGTTTACCATGGTCTTAGTCTTAGCTGAGAAAGGCATTAAAGTGTAGCAGCTAAGAGTGTGGTCAGTGGAGCCATGCCTAGATTTGAATCCTGGCATTCTTCATTACTGTAGTTGTGTGACACTGGAAAGTTACCTAGCCACTCCTTTATTTGGTACCCTTAAGTGTAAGATCAAAATGATAATAATAATAATACTTTTTTTCTTAGGTTGTTAAGAGGATTGAGGTCATTCATGTAAAGTACTTGGTGGCACAGGGGAGCCTGCCTCATGATAAACTCTCAAAAGATGTCTGTTTTCATTCATGGTTATAGTTTGGATGGGGAAGAATGGCAAGAAATTAAGCTAACAATCTAGCTCTGGCTATAGAGTCTTTAAATTATATCACCCACTACTCTACTACTCACCCCAGAACATTTCCCCTCATTTCTTGATGATTTTAGCATCTGGCTCATTGTCACTCTATAATATCACAAGAATAGCTTCATTCTTGGAAATTCCAATGTTCTCATAGATGATCCTCCTAACATTCAGTCTTCTCTATTCCTTGAACTCTTCTCTGCCAGTGATCTGTCCTCCACATTCCCTCCACTCCTCATTCTTATGATCATACTCTAAAATTTATTCAATAGTCTCCACCCATCCCTAAACTCGATTTCACATACTCTACCCTGACCAACACTTGCTACCTTCTCAGCTCACCCCTCCTAGCACCTCAGTTCCCTTCAGTCCTGTGACCCCTAAAAGCTTTCCATTGATCCTATCATCTCCCATTCTCTCTTGTCCTTCTGATGTCATCTGTCTTCATCTCACTTGGGTTAAGTTTCATAGGCAATTACTATAATCATTACTGTTGCACACTCTGTCAATTCCCTGCCCAGTCCATGCCATGCTCATGCAGTTGAACTTGGCTGTGGCAAAGCTCATAGCCACACAAACAGACTTTACTCTCATGTCTCTGAACCTTAACTGGCTCAGCAATGTTTCCATCTTGCACTAGTCCATCCACTGTTCTACTCTAGAACATGCTTTCTTTACTGGATGCTTTCTTTATTTCAGGACACCTCAATGTAGATGTTGTTTAAATGCCCTGCTCATGTTCCTTGGGCCTTTCCCCTTTAGTCCACCTTCCATCTGCCAGTGTCTGTACTCTTTGACCTGTGGCTTTTCACCAAATAAAAAGCTGCTCTGCCCATGTATATGCAGGCTGACCATGGTGAGAAATGAACAGCACCCAGGCACATCTCCACACTTCCTATCATGGTCCAAGCCTCCTAGATTACTGCAGTGGCCATGGACTTGCCTCCCTATTTCATCTTACTTCCCCAATTATCTGCAGAAGAATGCATTTAAAACTTAAATCAGACTACATCATTTCTCTGCTAAATACTCTGCAATGGTTCCAAATGCTCTTCAAAGTGATGGTCTAAGTTGTTACAATGGCTGGCAGTCTTATCTGATTCTTATAGCCTTTCTGGCCTTATTCCCTAATCCACACCCATTCATTCACTCTGCTCAGGCCACGTTGACCTTCTTGGTGTCCTTCCAACACACCAGGCACACTCCTACCTTAGAGTGTTTGCACTGGCTGTTTTCTCTTCCCAGAAGCCATTCCATAGAAATCAGAGAACTCCCTGACTTTTTTTTTCAAGTTTTGCTCAAACATCCCCTCAATTAGACCTATATTGGCCATCCTATTTAAAATTACAATCCTCCATGAACCCCTTAACATCCCCCTTCACCCACACCCTACTCAACTTTCCTGCTCAACTTTTCCTTACTGCCACAGCATGTATCTCCTTCTGTCACTCCATAAAAAGTATTTATTTCTTCTGTCTCCACCTATCCAAAGCAGGAATCTTTGTTTTGTCTGCTGATGAATTCCTAGGGATTACGCAGTGCCTGGTGCAGAGTGTATGCTTAATAAACATATTTAATAATAAAACTCCCCAGTTCAGGTTGTGAAGAGTTTTGAACACCCTGCTACACTATAATTCAGATTTTACCCTCTAGGCCATTAGAAGTTATTCCAAGCTTTTGAGTGTGCAAATGAGAGATCAACTGCATATCTTAGAGTCCTAACTCTGCTGCATTGGGTGAATGAATGGAGAATGGATTGTAAGGGACAGAGAATGTAAGACAAGACCAGAAGGAGCAAAGGAACATTGTTGAGCACTTATTATGAGTCAGACACATCAGCCAGTGCTAATGACACAATGGTGAATTATATGGTTTGGCTATGTGTCCCTACCCAAATCTTATCTTGAATTGTAATAATCCCATATTGTGTGTAGGACCGGTGGGAGGTAAATCAATTATGTGGGCAGGTTTTTCCCATGCTGTTCTCATGATAATGAATAAGTCTCATGAGATCTTATGGTTTTATAAAGCAGAGTTCTCCTGCACATGATCTCTTGCCTGCTGCCATGTAAGACATGACTTTGCTCCTCTTTCACCTTCTGCCATGATTGTAAGGCCTCCTCAGCCATGTGGAATTGTGAGTCCATTAAACCTCTTTCCTTCATAAATTACCCAGCCTCTGGTATGTCTTATTATCAGTTTGAGAACAGACTAGTACAGTAAACCAAACTCGCCTGGTCCTCAAGAAGCTTGCGTTGAGGGTGGCTGGGTGGGTGGTTGAACAAAGGAAGAGTGGCAGTAGGCGGAAAACAAAGAATTATACACCTATGTAGGCAGAAACTCCAAGTCCAAGTATAGAAAGGTAAGTGATGCTATGAGAAGAGACAGCAGTGAAGCTAAATTTCACATGGGGAATGAGGAAAGGCCTCTTGAACACATGATGCTTCAGGGAGAGCTGAAGGCTGAATAGGAGTGAGCCAGGTTAAGAAGGGAGGGGAATGCATTACAGGAGACAGTGGGCAGGAAGGAGTTGTGGAGCAAGAACCCTTGGCACTTTCTAGGAACTGAATGAGGTTGTGAGCTGGATATCAGAGAGGGTAGTAGTGGGAGGTGAGCCTGGGGAGGCGAGTGGGTCAGATTTCACCGTACATCATGTTTACTCCAAATCTAGTGAGACAATGGGAAGAGCCAGAACTCACTTGAGGCTTCTAGTCCCATCTATGCTTCACCATACCTGTGTCTTCATGGCTTTCCCTGGTTCTGGGCCCAGGCAGATGCTCTGCCCACATCTGTGGAACCACATTCAACCAAAGCAGAGAATACACAGTGGGCTTGAGTTTACTCTTCATTTTAGTTGTCTGAGTTGAAGTGACCCCCATTAAATAGTGAAGATTTGAATAAAAGGCTTCTGTATTCCCATTTCAGTTTACCTTTACAAAGTGGAAAACTTCTCAGGATACCTGAGACCAAGAGTTGCCAATAATAGTTCACAGCCGCTTCCTCCAAAAAGTGCCAAAAGCGCACAGTGTCCCCACAGGCCAAGGCTTTCTGCTGTAGTCCGAGCCGTACTTCAGAACTGGGAAGCTTTGGGCCCCATTTTTTTCAACTAATGTTCTCTGAGCATTCTGAACACAGCCTAGAGTAAAAAATGTTGATTATCTTGACTGTGGATATGGTCTTATGGGTTTATACACATATCGACCTTTATGAAATTGTATTTCATGTCACTTAAACTTCAATAATGCTTTGAAAAAAGAAGTTTAAGATATATTTTTGGCACTTCTATATTTGGTGCTTCAGTTATATTAGCTAAGTAAATAAAATAATGAATGAAATCATGCTAAAAGGGTACCAAAATGAGAAATCAAATCTCTTGCCTATATGAAACACAAACACCAGGTCTAAAAAATGGGTCACAGAGTCACATTCTTTTCGCTGCATTTTCCTATAACACTACTGGGAGTAATTAAACTGGATTAGTGACATTTCATTTAAAGGGAGAACAAGTCCCAATATAAGCAAAATGCTAAAAATCAACTATCATATCATTCTGTTGTTCTAAATAGTGTGGATATGCTGAATAATTGCTTGTTATTTGAGAATTCTTCTGCTACTCAGAAGACTTAACCTGCACCTTATGAACTGGAAGTATTTAAAGCATTTGCTTTCACTGGGGACTGGCGGACAATGGAGAATGTAGATGCTGGGAATGGAGTTGGAATTAGTTTAGCTCCTTCCCTACTCCCTCCCACTCCTAAGCCAGAAGAGATGTTTAGTCAGTGAATTTCTAATGTTGGCAGCAAGTCTGTTGGTTAAGAAAGTGATTTGAAGTAAACCTTAATTATGCCCAGGGTTGTCCTTTCTTTACTCACATGGCCTCTCCCCTCTTCCACCATCCAGGAGAAGGAATTCTCTTGTACCTTATCCAGGGAGGAAGACAAAAAGAAGGATAGGAGTCCCTGCGAAATCTTAGTGCTCAGCATCAGACAGATCACTCTTTAATTTTCCAAAGGAGAAACTGCCCTGACGGGATGCAATGAGAGGAGAGGAGGTTAGAGGCTGAGGTCCCTTCAGAAAGAAAGCCATCAGGATTTAGATAGGAAGTCAGGGTCAAATCACCAGGTCTAAGTCCGAAAATAACCCAATCTTAGGAGAAAATAGGAAATAATGTCAGAACCAAGTCAAACTCACATTCTCAACATAAAATCCAGGAAGATGCAAACTCATGCACAGAGTTTACTCTAGAAGGAGCCTCACATGACACAAGTCATTTAGAAGTAGAGAACACCCCCACTGGGCAGGTACTGCTAATATCTTGTCTTTGACTCTCAGGGAAGAATCCAAGAGATACAGCTTTGATATTCAATAGTTGGGTAGGGGAATGTAGGTTGCGATCAGGAATTATTTTATGAGAATATTTGTAGAACTCAGACTTGGCCAGGAGAGCATAGGCTAAATTTCTTTTCTTTCCCCTAATTTTCATCTTTTTAAAATTCAAAATAGAATAGAAGAGGTTTACATTAAGGGTTTTCTCTCTTAACTTGTGGTATTTAATTTTGTTTATATAAATATAGAAAGACAGCAGTCTAAAAAGACCCAAAAAATAGTCTTAACATTTTTGGAATACAATATATTTCTTTCTGGACTCAGAATCACAATTTTAATATAACAGCCTCTAATGAGGACAGAATCCATTAGTTAAATAAATAAACCATTAGAATGGTAGCAAAAGTGCCAGTTTAGGTAAACTTACTCTGAGGCAGATGGCGGCTGATTCTTGGACAAAAGATAGAGAATAAAATTACCAACACAGCCCTGAAGCTAAGAAAACTCAGGACAAATTTGGAGCAATTCAGCAGCTTCATTATGCGATAATGTTTCATATTCCTAATTAGTACCCTTTCCATTTCCCACAGAAGAAAAACAAAGTTTATTCTGCAGAGAAATGGTCTCAATTTAGTATTCATTAGTTTAAAAGCTAAAATTGAGTGTTCTGGTTTTCTCTGGTAAATTCAAAAGTTTATCAGTTTGTTTATTATTTGCTTAAATACGTTTCTTACTGATTTTTTACTTTAAAAAATTGATGTTAAATTACAAAATATTTTTATAGTGTTACTCAGAACAATATGTTCAGATTTTGTTTGAAAAGTTTACCCCACAGATTCTAATTGTTTGAAGTTCATTCTAGAAATCAAAATGTTCTGGGATTTAAGTAAAATTAACCTTTGTTAATGGGCTATTATTGAAACACAATTGTGGTTTATTTTCAAAGCTCACCCTTGCTTTAAATGGGGCTTTCTCATTTGCATCAGATTTCTGAGTTCTTCTTGCAGAGTTGTTTTTTTTTTTTTTCCTGAGAAGAAGTCACAGTTTGGAGTGCAGTGCCATGATCTTGGCTTACTGCAACCTCTGCCTCCCGGATTCAAGTGATTCTCCTGCTTCAGCCTCCCAAATAGCTGTGATTTCAAGTGCCAGCAACGATGCTTGGTTAATTTTTGTATTTTTGGTAAAGACAGGGTTTCACCATGTTAGCCAGGCTGGTCTTGAGCTCCTGACCTCAAGTGAACTGCCTGTCTTGACCTCCCAAAGTGCTGGGATTAGAGGCATGAGCCACCACATCCAGCCAGGTCCTTATGATTTATACAGACATAAAGCAGATGGAAACAATTTGCTTGAAAAAAAGCTGGGTGGGATTCATATATACTGAGGCTCTTATTCTCAAAATAATTATGTGCCATTTGTGTACTTCTACATGGTTTATGGTAAAATGGAAAAAAAATGCAGTCATCAAGTTCATATGGAAAACCCTTTTATTAAAAAGTGCTGTTGGTACAATGTGGTAGGCAGAATAACAGCCCCCTCAGATTGTGTCCTAATCCTTGAAATCTGTAAATAGGTGACATGACAAAGAAGAATTTAAGTTACAGTGGGGTTGAGGTTGCTCATTGGCTGACACTGAGTTGAGGGGATTATTCTGGTCGAATATAGTCACAAGGGTACTTGTAAATAGAAGAGGACGTGGATGAGTCGGAGTCAGAGGGAGATTTGAGGATGCCACGTGGTTGGCTCTGAAGTTACAGGAAAGGGCCATATGCCAAGGGATGCAGATTTCTTCTAAAAGCTGGGAAAGGCAAGGAAAGATTCTCTTCTAGAGCCTCCATAAGGAACACATTCCTACTGACAACTTGACTTTAGCTCACTGGGACCCAATCAAAAACTATAAAATAGTTTAAATACAAACTATAGGATAGCTTTAAATAAGACAGCTTTCAATTGGGTCTCAATGAGCTAAAATCAAGCCCACTAAATTTGGGGTAATTTGTTACAACAGCAATCGGAACAGCAATCGGAAATTAATACTGATAATATATGGTAGCATCTTGAGATACCCACCAAACCTGCTAACATTGTTCATTCAAACCTTCCATCTTTAACAGTCATATTCTGAGCTCCTGCTATGAGCCAGGCAGGGTTACAAAGAGGACCAAAAAAATATTGTCCGTGTCTCCCAGGAAGTTTACAGTCTCACATGGAAAACAAACTCATAAACACATAGATACAGCCATGTGAAATAACTATTTTATTTACTGTATGTGTATTTTTAAATTAGAAACAAGATCTATTTTGCCCAGGTTGGTCTCAAATTCCTGATCTCAAGCAATCTTCCTGCCTTGGCCTCCCAAAGTGCTGGTATTACAGGTATGAGCTGCCACACCTGGCCTGAAATAACTATTTTGGGAATGACATTTAACAAACTTCCAAAGAGTAAGTGCCTATGTAATAACATGGGCTTCCGAAACGAAAACAAATCATTTAGCCTTTTGCTCCACAATGTATCTGAATAAATAAAGAACAATACATTTCACCAAATGCAACTTCAGAAATAAAGATGATGCCCTTGAATGATGTGCCCAGTTATTGATAATCAGGTCTTTAGATCTAGGACCAACTTTGCAGGCAAAAAGTGGAGCAGAAGATTCATCAGAGGTGACCCTTGGGCCAAGCAAGGATCCCCAGGGCCTTAGTTGGTGCTTTGTGGCAAGGTTTCTGTTTTGTTATCAGGGATCACTTCATTCCCCTCATAAGTTATTTTAGCTGTAGGTGAAACTGTAAAGAAAGCTAGCTTTGCCCCACATTTTTACCCCTTTCAAAAATCTTCTTTGCTAATCTAACCTTCTTGCTTACCCACAAATTCTCTTTACTGCAGTTCTACCACTCCAGTAAAGTTATCTGAACGTAATCGACACTCATGTTACTGGTTTGATATGTCACAGCTTCAAAGCATACTAAAGGTGACCAATACGGAATTCATGCCAAAGCAATTAATTACTACAGATAAAATAACAACCACTGTGATCAAAGAGGGAAGGGAAGAGCTAGGTGCAAACTTTATGTGGTTGAATCAAACCACATAACCAATCTCATCAGGTAATCCTGAGGCTAGCCATTCTAGCTAGATCTAGAAAAAGATTGTAGAACAAGAGCAATATTGAAATATGTTTCCATAAAATGAAATGCTATGTATTTTAAAAGTGAAAAATACTGATTATAAGCTAATCATAACAATCTAATTCTAAAACTGGGGGAAAAAAGAAATTGGAAACTGATTCACATTCAGAAAACAATCATATGTCTTAGGAGAATAAACTGCTTTGAACAATTTGGAGTACTATACACTCTTCTTAGAAAAACACCAAAGCATTGTGGTCAAGTTTAGAAGAACTGTCTTCAAGATCAATTAACACAATTTTCTCCCTGTTTCTTTTTTTACAAACCGGTACAGAAATTGTACTCATCAAATTATTATTATTATTATTATTATTTTTGTTTTGTTTTTTTTACCAGAGTCCCATTGGGTTGCCCAGGCTGGAGTGCAGTGGAAATCTTGGTTCACTGCAACCTCTGCCTTCTGAGTTCAAGCGATTCTCGTGCCTCAGTCTCCAAGTAAGTGGGATTACAGGTGCCTACAACCACGCCTGGCTAATTTTTATATTTTTAGTAGAGACGGGGTTTCTTCATGATGGCCAGGCTGGACTCAAACTCCTGACCTCAGGCTGGAGTCAAACTCCTGACCTCAAGACATCTACAGAACTCTCCACCCCAAATCAACTCCCATCCATCTGCCTCTGCCTCTTAAAGTGCTGAGATTACAGGTGTAAGCCACCGCACCCAGCCACATTACTCTTTGTTTTAATTATTATTATTATACTTTAAGTTCTAGGGTACGTGTGCACAACGTGCAGGTTTGTTACATATGTATACATGTATCATGTTGGTGTGCTGCACCCATCAACTCATCATTTACATTAGGTATATCTCTTAATGCTATCCCTCCCCCCTCCCGCCTCCCCACAATAGGACCAGGTGTGTGATGTTCCCCTTCCTGTGTCCAAGTGATCTCATTGTTCAGTTCCCACCTATGAGTGAGAACATGCACTATTTGGTTTTCTGTTCTTGCGATAGTTTGCTGAGAATGGTGATTTCCAGCTGCATCCATGTCCCTACAAAGGACACGAACTCATCCCGTTTTATGGCTGCATAGTATTCCATGGTGTATATGTGCCACATTTTCTTAATCCAGTCTGTCACTGATGGACATTTGGGTTGATTCCAAGTCTTTGCTATTGTGAATAGTGCCACAATAAACACACGTGTGCATGTGTCTTTATAGCAGCATGACTTATAATCCTTTGGGTATATACCCAATAATGGGATGGCTGGGTCAAACGGTATTTCTAGTTCTAGATCCTTGAGGAATTGCCACGCTATTTTCCACAATGGTTGAACTAGTTTACAGTCCCACCAACAGTGTAAAAGTGTTCCTATTTCTCCACATCCTCTCCAGCACCTGTTGTTTCCTGATTTTTCAATGATTGCCATTCTAACGGGTGTGAGATGGTAACTCATTGTGATTTTGATTTGCATTTCTCTGATGGCAAGTGATGATGAGCATTTTTTCATGTGTCTGTTGGCTGTATGAATGTCTTCTTTTGAGAAATATCTGTTCATATCCTTTGGCCAATCCTCTGGCCACTTTTTGATGGGGTTGTTTGTTTTCTTCTTGTAAATTTGATTGAGTTCTTTGTAGGTTCTGGATATTAGCCTTTTGTCAGATGAGTAGATTGCAAAATTTTTCTCCCATTCTGTAGGTTGCCTGTTCACTCTGATGGTAGTTTCTTTTGCTGTGCAGAAGCTCTTTAGTTTAATGAGATCCCATTTGTCAATTTTGGCTTTTGTTGTCATGGCTTTTGGTGTTTTAGACATGAAGTCCTTGCCCATGCCTATGTCCTGAATGGTACTACCTAGGTTTTCTTCTAGGGTTTTGATGGTATTAGGTCTAACATTTAAGTCTCTAATCCATCTTGACTTAATTTTCGTATAAGGAGTAAGGAAAGGATCCAGTTTCAGCTTTCGACTTATGGCTAGCCAATTTTCCCAGCACCATTTATTAAATAGGGAATCCTTTCCCGATTTCTTGTTTTGCCAGGTTTGTCAAAGATCAGATGGCTATAGATGTGCGGCATTATTTCTGAGGGCTCTGTTCTGTTCCATTGGTCTATATCTCTGTTTTGGTACCCGTACCATGCTGTTTTGGTTACTGTAACCTTGTAGTATAGTTTGAAGTCAGGTAGTGTGATGCCTCCACCTTTGTTCTTTTGGCTTAGATTTGTCTTGGCAATGCGGGGTCTTTTTTGGTTCCATATGAACTTTAAAGCAGTTTTTCCCAATTCTGTGAAAAAAAGTCATTGGTAGCTTAATGGGGATGGCATTGAATCTATAAATTACCTTGGGCAGTATGGCCATTTTCACAATACTGATTCTTCCTATCCATGAGCATGGTATGTTCTTCCATTTGTTTGTGTCCTCTTTTATTTCACTGAGCAGTGGTTTGTAGTTCTCCTTGAAGAGGTCCTTTGCATCCCTTGTAAGTTGGATTCCTAGGTATTTTATTCTCTTTGAAGCTATTGTGAATGGGAGTTCATTCATGATTTGACTCTCTGTTTGTCTGTTACTGTTGTATAAGAATGCTTGTGATTTTTCCACATTGATTTTGTATCCTGAGACTTTGCTGAAGTTGCTTATCAACTTAAGGAGATTTTGGGCTGAGATAATGGCGTTTTCTAAATATACAATCATGTCATCTGCAAAAAGGGACAATTTGACTTCTTCTTTTCCTAACTGAATACCCTTTATTTCTTTCTCTTGCCTGATTGCCCTAGCCAGAACTTCTAACACTATGTTGAATAGGAGTGGTGAGAGAGGGCATCCCTGTCTTGTGCCAGTTTTCAAAGGGAATGCTTCCAGTTTTTGCCCATTCAGTATGATATTGGCTGTGGGTTTGTCATAAATAGCTCTTATTATTTTGAGATACGTTCCATCAATACCGAATTTGTTGAGAGTTTTTAGCATGGAGGGCTGTTGAATTTTGTCAAAGGCCTTTTCTGCATCTATTGAGATAATCATGTGGTTTTCGTCTTTGGTTCTGTTTATATGCTGGATTACGTTTATTGATTTGCATGTGTTGAACCAGCCTTGCATCCCAGGGATGAAGCCCACTTGATCATGGTGGATAAGCTTTTTGATGTGCTGCTGGATTTGGTTTGCCAGTATTTTATTGAGGATTTTTGCATCGATGTTCATCAGGGATATTGGTCTAAAATTCTCTTTTTTTGTTGTATCTTCGCCAGGCTTTGGTATCAGGATGAGAGACTTAGACTCCCATACAATAATAATGGGAGACTTTAACACCCCACTGTCAACATTAGACAGATCAACGAGACAGAAAGTTAACAAGAATATCCAGGAATTGAACTCAACTCTGCACCAAGCAAACCTAAGAGACATCTACAGAACTCTCCACCCCAAATCAACAGAATATACATTCTTCTCAGCATCACATCGCACTTATTCGAAAATTGACCACATAGTTGGAAGTAAAGCACTCCTCAGCAAATGTAAAAGAACAGAAATTATAACAAATGTCTCTCAGACCACAGTGCAATCAAACTAGAACTCAGGACTAAGAAACTCAATCAAAACCGCTCAACTACATGGAAACTGAACAACCTGCTCCTGAATGACTACTGGGTACATTAACGAAATGAAGGCAGAGATAAAGATGTTCTTTGAAACCAATGAGAACAAAGATACAACATACTAGAATCTCCGGGACACATTTAAAGCAGTGTGTAGAGGGAAATTTATAGCACTAAATGCCCACAAGAGAAAGCAGGAAAGATCTAAAATTGACACACTAACATCACAATTAAAAGAACTAGAGAAGCTAGAGCAAACACATTCAAAAGCTAGCAGAAGGCAAGAAATAACTAAGATCAGAGCAGAACTGAAGGAGATAGAGACACAAAAAACCCTCCAAAAAATCAATGAATCCAGGAGCTGGTTTTTTGAAAAGATCAACAAAATTGATAGACTGCTAGCAAGACTAATAAAGAAGAAAAGAGAGAAGAATCAAATAGACACAATAAAAAATGATAAAGGAGATATCACCACCGACCCCACAGAAATAAAACTACTATCAGAGAATACTATAAACACCTCTACGCAAATAAACTGGAAAACCTAGAAGAAACGGATAATTTCCTGGACACTTACACTCTCCCAAGACTAAACCAGGAAGAAGTTGAATCCCTGAATAGACCAATAGCAGGCTCTGAAGTTGAGGCAATAATTAATAGCCTACCAACCAAAAAAAGTCCAGGACCAGACAGATTCACAGCCGAATTCTACCAGAGGTACAAGGAGGAGTTGGTACCATTCCTTCTGAAACTATTCCAATCAATAGAAAAAGAGAGAATCCTCCCTAACTCATTTCACGAGGCCACATTACTCTTAGCTGCATGACTGATATAGCTGAAAATGTAGTCTTTGATAACTACAATAATGTACCTCACCGTTTTTTTAAATGATTTTCTCCTTTCGGTTATGCAGTGCCCTTAGAAATAATCTTCTATATGGAAGGCAAATGATTTGCTTCTCACAGAACTGAATAAATGACTGCTAAATAATTCACCAAGTGTTTGTAAATATTATATTATTCCATCACTAATTCTTTGATACATACATTGACTCCCAGAGAGTCTTTTGCTTTTTGATAGAATTTGTTTTCATAAAATAAGTGGAAACAATAACTATATCATGATACTGCATCAACAAATACTGAGAGGCTTAAAGAATAAAGCTTTCTATTTAAACTATAGAGTTACAGCATGAAAATGCTGTAACTCTTTCTAATCTAAAAGTCCAGGAGACAATAGTAGGAATATGAACAATGACTAGATATTCTTCCTTTTACTTTAAAAAAAAAGGAACCAAATGAAACACAGTTCACACCATTTTTCAATTGTTCTAACTTGGTCTTCAGAAGTTCTGAACAGCAACCATTGTCATGAAAATCTTGTGAAAGGAAAAATCACTCCAAGGAGAAAAGTTGTTATACGGCCTTTCTACACTGGGAACAAAAAGGGGAAGTGCTAAGGAAGGAAAAGGTACCAAGGTGTTTTTGTTAGATAAATAAAGGATATGGATGTGAAGGAATTGACCCTTTAGACATATTTTGTTCATCTTTTTTTTTTTTTTTTTGCCAAAAATATTCACACATTTATTTTTGGTAAAGGTCACATGGTAAAATCTTTATGAAAAGGAGAATATATGTAATAGTTATTATAGATTATGCACCTTAAATTCAATACCTGATAGGATGGAAAGGGTAGATGTCATTAAATACCAGGGACAAATAATTGGAAAACAAAAAAGCTATGTGTGTGGGAATACAGCAACCCAATTTTCTTTTTTCTTTTTTTCTTTTTTTTTTTTTGAGACAGAGTCTCGCTTAGTTGCCCAGGCTGGAGTACAGTGGCGCGATCTCGGCTCACTGCAAGCTCCGCCTCCTGGGTTCACGCCATTCTCCTGCCTCAGCCTCCCGAGTAGCTGGGACTACAGGCGCCCACCGCCTCGCCCGGCTAATTTTTTGCATTTTTAGTAGAGACGGGGTTTCACCGTGTTAGCCAGGATGGTCTCGATCTCCTGACCTCGTGATCCGCCCGCCTCGGCCTCCCAAAGTGCTGGGATTACAGGCGTGAGCCACCGCGCCCGGCCAACCCAATTTTCTTCTATGCTAGCCTGTGTAGAAAAAAAAGTCTTTTATAAGAGACAAAAAAAAAACAGGCATAATCGATTTTCCTTACCCCTGCATTGTGAGTTGGGCTTGTGACTTGCTTTGGGCAATAGATGGAGGCAGAAGTGACAGGGGGCCAGTTCCTGATTAGGCATCAAAGGACTTGAGTTCTGCTTCCAGCATCATGAGAAAGACAAGTGTGAGCCAGTCCACCAGCCCCAGGAGGAATGAGAGACACGTGGGGCTGAGCTGCCCACCAAGCCTGCCCCAGAGTAGAACTGTTAGCCAATCCCCAGACCACAGGAAGAAGCCCAGCCACAATCAGCTATGCTCAGTGGAGAAGAACCAAGCCCCACTAGACCAGCTGATCTCCAGTCAATCCACAAATGTGTAAATTCTAATAAATAATTGTTTAAGCCAGTAAGCATTGGAGTTTGTTATGCAGTAATCCTTAATACACGATCCCTAGATATTACACCTTCTGTTTTTCACCACTAGGCTAAATTAACTGATCTATATTATAAGAACTAGATTTCATTCCATCCTATTTTTGCTACCAGCATCTGTGGGGAAAGTATTTCAGTAATTTATTGTCATGCCTGTTCTGCCTCAGGTAGCAACAGGACTTACAATTATGAAAACTTAGAAAATAAATGATTTGTGTAGCTATTAAATCCCAAGATCTGAAATCTACTCACATTGGCTTCTAGAATAAAAAAAAATCCTCCAAATCATAGGCTTTGATAAAAAAGGAAGTAAATCTGTGAATACTCAAAATCTCTTTATAACTTTGCTATTCTCTTTTAAACATTCAAAAGTTATTTATTTTGCATAAAACAGCTACATTGTTTGGGTAATTTGAATATAGAAAGCTTTAAGAAAATAAAATAGGTAAATGGCATCATATTGGAAGGAAGAGAGGATTATATTGTTAATTTGTATAATGAAAATGGCAAGGATCAATTTCTCATGAGGTTACACAGCTGGTATTACTTTCCCTTTAACTATCAAATACATAAGTTCATTTTATAGTGACTCTTCATCAATAGCTCATTGTAAATTTCCTACAAATCAATTTTCTTCCTTCAGGACAAGAGATTTATAGAGTAAAACTATCGAGGCAATCTATCTCCTATCCATGTAATTAAGAGCTCAAAAAAAGCACTTAAGAAATCAAAGAAAACCTATCTGAAAAGTAAAAACATTTCTCTATATGTCAAGCCTATTGACACAAATCAAAACAACAACCTTTTACAAGAGACTAAAAATATATACACTATTAATACACAATATGATGTAAACCAGTCAAATGATTTCTTTAAAACTCATTTCTGAAGAGTAAATTAAACTAGTCTGCTTCAATCTTTATTTACCTTTGACTTTATATATTTTTCAATTCTTGGTTCTCAGCATCTAAATATTGCTACTTAATAGAGGCCAAAAGAACTGCTTGTGTATGCCATTCAAGCTCTCCTGATAGATTTCCAATGAGCCTCTATATTTTGGAAGGGAAAACACATCGCCATAAGCATGGCTTGTATTTTGTATTTTTCTTCCTATACATCATAGTGAAGGCAGCAGTGCTTTCCTCACATAATTTCGGTCAAATCCTTTGAGGGGAAGGGTTTGCTTTTCCATAAAGCACATCTGGGAAGACAGTGTTGATCACAATCAACATGCTTCACAGTTATTAAGTTAACTTATCCATCCGTTCCTGTGACAAATATTTATTGAGGACGTTTCTGTGCCAGAAACATTTTTAGGATCTGGGAGACATACCAGTGATTAAAACTAAGTCTTTGCTTTTCTGGATAGACTAACACACACACACACGTATGTTTCCTGATATTATAGCTATATGGGGGTATGAAGAAAAATAAGAGAGACAGTCATCCTCTTCAAATAACTAAAAGGATCTCAGCACGTTGACTAATTCTCTCAGCATGCCATTTGAAACAGGGATGCTAAAACTTAGGATGTACAAACAGAGCTGACTTTGCTACATGAATAAATGCCAAAGAGAAAAGCAATTTCAGGATACCAAAGTATGCAGAGCCCATCCACTGACACCTAGCTTTCTAGTGCCACTGATTCTATCAACTGGAGTTAGAAATGAATGTTTCTAGGCATTTGGGAAATGAAGGAAGAAGAAGAAGCCGTGGCCTCTGTTCAGGCAACTGTGTGAGGTGACAGTGGGAGAGGTTTCGAAAATGAGAATTGTTCAACTGTGTTTCATTACTCTAATCTTCTCTCCCTTTAACATCTTTTCATATTCAAGAAAAGCCTCCTAAACAAAAAAAATAAAATAAAATAAACAGCTTTTACCAGTGACTCTTGCACTAAAGTTTAGATGAAATCAAGCCTTTTGGTGCAGGCCCTTGTTTTAAAATCACACTTAAACACTTCAAAGTGAAGAAGAACTTTAGCACAGATTCCTCCCAGGAAAGTGGAGCTGTTGCTGCCTTCATAGTCAACAAAAAGCAACTGCAAAGGTTGCTGACATGGACTACGCCTGGTCCCTGGGTGCTAGCATATGATTGCACCCCATGATGCAACTGACAGAGAGCTACAAAGGTGCAGGAAACCAGCCATCAAGCGGGTTGGCCTCCTGGTACTCCTGCACCCAGCTGCTGTCATCAACCAGCAGCCATTCTGCGTCTATCTCTACTTCTCCAGGCAAATATTCAAGCCCCGAGAACCATGACATTGACTCAATGAACTTGAGAACACCATTGAAAATTATTAGTATGCTATTACATTATTAGGAAAATAATAGCATTTACTTTATAAGGTTATTAAAAGCATTCAATGAGCCAGTATTTGTAAAGCTATTAAAACAGTGCCTGGTATACAGTAAGTGCTAATGGACTTGCTAAGCAATGTACTTAATGAAATAAATCTGTAGTAATAGTTGGCTTTCTTTGGAAATTAAGTGAAAAATGAGCTGTGATACTTTCACTTAGTTTCTCCCTTGGATGTGATAGGTACCTTGTAGGGCACCTTCATAGCACAAGGGCTCTGTTTTATTAATGCACCTGCATCTACCCAGCTCCAATTTTTACCTAGTGCAGTGGTAGACAGAAAGGAATCCATGCAGCTTAGGGAGTGCACAAGACAATCCACTAAGCTGGGTGAAGAAAATATTAAAACTTCTATCGATACCTATTTTTAAACCTAAAAGTAAGATTGAAATCATGCTTTTCTAATTTTGCACAAAACGACAGGAACACATGGGTAGCAGTTTTATTTTATTTATTTTTTGAGACAGGGTCTTGCTCTGTCACCCAAGCTGGAGTGCAATAGTGTGATCATGGCTCACTGCAGTCTTGACATCCTGGACTCAAGCAATCCTCCCACCTCAGCTTCCTAAGTAGCGGGGACTACAGGCACATGCCACCACACCCAGCTAGTTTTTGTATTTCTTGTAGAGACAGGATTTCGCCATGTTGGCCAGGTGGGTCGTGAACTCCTGGCCTCAAGCTATCCTCCTGCCTTGGCCTCCCAAAGTGTTGAGATTACAGGTATGAGCCACCACACCCAGCGCGGTGTAAATAAATATATATTTATTGGCAACATTTGATCAAAATGTTTTACTGATGGGTGTGATTTTAAAAGTTTGGAGACCAGTGAAATTGATGATTTCTTCCTGTCTTGCAATGGAATGTTTTGGCAACAGAACTGTTTCTAGTTGAACAAAAAATAACTTTCCATTGGACTGATGACTATCTGGCAGAAGCCTGCCTGCATCTCTGTGAGTAGATTACAACTGACTCGTGCCACCAAAGGTAGAAGGCTTGAACCTTACCGAGCAGAAACCTCTCAAGAGACAGTCCCTCTATATGTTCTTCCCCATTTCCAGTCTCATTAGAGAATACATATGTAAGTTTTTATTTTAAAGCACAAAATATAGTGTAAGCTTTCATAACATGGGGTTCATGGTTCTCTGGAGGATTCAGGGATGGATGCAGGAGATGCATGGGCTTCATTAAATCATATGACACATTTTATAAGGCTGGATATTTATGCATTTTACTGGAAAGTGAACTCAGAGCTTTAACATGACTTTCCAAGAGCAAGTGACTCTCCAAAAATCAGTGGCTGGTATAACTTTTTAAAGTACAGTTAACCCTTCAACAACACAGGGCTTAGGGGTGCAAACTCTCGACACAATCGAAAACTTGTGTATATGTTTTCACTTCCCAAAACTTAACTACTATTTAGCTACCATTGACCAGAAACTTTACCATTACATAAACAGTTGATTAACATATATCTTGTATGATATATATATGATATACTACATTCTTACAATAAAGTAAGCTAGAAAAAAGAAAATGTTGTTAAGAAAATCATAAAGAAAAAAGTATATTTACTATTAATTAAGTGGAAAAGGATCATCAAAGGTCTTCACCCTACTATCTTCATGTTGAGTAGACTGAGGAGGAGGAGGAAGAGGAGGGGTTGGTCTTGGTCTTGCTGTTTCAAGGGTGGCAAAGGCAGAAGAAAAGTCACATATAAGTGGACCCGTGCAGTTCAAACCTGTCTTGCTCACAAGTCAATTGTACTGAAAGTATTTTAAGGTATGTATTTAAATGCTAATATGGTTTGGATTTGTGTTCCCACCCAAATCTCATGTTGAATTGTAATCCTCAATGTCGGAAGAGGGGCCTAGTGGGAGGTGACTGGATCATGACTGCACACTTCCTCCTCGCTGATCTCCTGATAGTGAGTGAGTTCTCATGAGTTATGGCTGTTTAAAAGTGTGTAGCACATCCCCCTTCACTCTCTCTTTCTCCTGCTCTGGCCAAGTAAGGTGTGCCTGCTTCCCCTTCCCCTTCCACGATGATTGTATAAGTTTCCTGACGCCTCCCCAGCCATGTTTCCTATACAGCCTGAAGAACCGTGAGTCAATTAAACCTCTTTTTCTTTTTATAAATTACCTAGTCTCAGATAGTTCTTTTATAGCAGTGCAAGAATGGACTAATGCAAATGTCTGCTTTCAACAAACATAATTTGATTGGTGTTTCAATGGTTTTCAAAGAATTAAAGCACTTCAACCAGGTCATTGTGGGCAGAAAGAGGTCAGAATATTGTTCAAGAAACTGGCACACAAGCCAGGAACAAAGGAAACCCCAACTTATGCTTCCTTTTTGGAGGGACAGGGGACAGAGAAATTCTACCCAGAAAAAGGAGGGTCCCTGGCAAAACCCCACCCTCAAGCCAAAAAGCTTGAAACCATGGCCCAAAATGATAACTTCTATCCCTGTTTTCCTGCTCAATGTTGCCTTTTCCTAAACTACACATGGCCCTGCTCTGCCCCATCCTGTGTCTATAAAAACCCCATACTCACCCAGTAGCTGGGACTACAGGTGGATGTCAGAGAGAAGTGGTTTGACTTCAGAAGGACAGCCTAATGGCCTAACTCCGGAGAATAATCTGACCGGTGATGGCGAGACTTCAGGGAAAGATGACCTACCTGCCCAGTCCCCTTTTCAGCTCCCTTTCCCACTGTGAGCCTCTTTCGCTGGCAATACAATTCCCCACATTTGCCATCCTTCAATTCGTTCATGTGACCCCATTTTTCCTGGATGCCAGACAAGAGCTTGACAGCCACAAGTGTGGATACAAAAGGCTGTCGTCACACTGGCCCTCTGCCCTTGCTGGTGGAATTTGCAGCCACCTTTTGCAGCCACCTCATGCAAAAAGGCAAAGGGCCCACTGAGCTGGTAACACTTAAGCAATCCATGGACGGCAGAGCTAAAAGAGCACTGTAACACATTCCCTGGGGCTTTGGGGGTTGCAGCACCCCCACCTGAATGCTGCCGTGGGGCCTGCACAGAGTTCGCTCCTGCTAGAGCCCAAAAGCGGCCACTCTAATACCTGCATCCACTCACCTGTGCACTCCCTCCCAGGACGTGTGGAACATAACAGGTCCGAGTGAGTGGAGTTTGATCATACCAGTGCCAAAGCGACTGGCTAGTTCCAGCGCTTGTCCACTGCAGTTCCTGCACTCGTTTGCTGCTGTACTCTCTCTGTGCTCTGTCCGTCAAGGAGTTGAGAGTGGTGGGCTGAGTAAATGAGGCACCCCTGTCGCGAGTCCCGCGAAGGGGTCAAGGAAATACCCTGTGTCACCTTTCCCCCCACCCTCCTGCTTTCTCCGCTTTTAACTGAGCACTATACATGATTTCATTTTCTCTCTTCTCTTAAAATATCAGTTATATATATATATATATATATATATATATATATATATATATTACTTTTTCAGTGGTTTCCCTAGAGCTTGCAGTATATATTTACAATTAATTTAAATCTACTCTTGAGTAACAGTATACCACCCCACAGGTAATGCAAGCAACTTATAACAAAGAATTCCTACTTCTCTTTCCTGTTTCTTATAACATTGCTGCTCATTTCATTTATCCATATCCTACAATTACCCAATACCTCGTTACTATTACCACTCTGAATATTAGATCAACTAAGAAAAAAATTATTTTACCTTCATTTATTCCTTCTCTGATGCTGTTTTTCTAAATGATTTTTAATTTCTTTTCATTTTTGTGGGTACATAGTAGGTGCATATACTTATGGCGTACATGAGGTTGTACAGGCATGCAATGCATAATAATCACGTCACGGGAATGGGGTATCCATCCCCCAAACATTTACCCTTTGACTTACAAACAAGCCAGTTATACCTTTAAGTTATTTTAAAAAGTACAAGTTATTATTAACTATAGTCACCCTATTGTGCTATCAAATAGTAGTTCTTATTCATTCTTTCTATTATTTTTTCTTTCTTTATGCACATCCAAATTTACGACCAAAATCCTTTCCTTCTTCCTGAAAACTTTTAATAGGCCAGGTCTACTGATGAATTTCCTCAGCTTTTGTTTATCCGAGAACATCTTTATTTTCCTTTACTTTTAGAGGATAATCCCACTGGATACAGAATTCTTGATCAGTGGTATTTTTCTTTTGACCCTTTTAAATATTTTATTTCACTCTCTTCTTTCTTGCATGGTTTTTGACAAGAAGTTGCATGTGATTATTATCTTTGATCTCCTACAGTCAAAGTGTTTTTTTTCTTTTTCTCTCTATTTCTTTCAAGATTTTCTTTTTGTCTTTGGTTTTCTGTAGCTTGAAAATTATATGCCTAGGAGCAGATTTTTTGATATTTATCCTGCTTGGTGTTTGCTGGGCTTCGTGGACCTGTTGTTTAGTGTATACCGTTAATTTTGGAAAATTTTCAGCCAAGATTACTACAAAACTTCTTTTCTTTTCCTTCTGGTACTCCAATTATGTAAGTGTTACACCGTTTGAAATTGTCCCAACATTCCTGGATTTTCTGTTCTGTTTGTTCCATTGTCTTTTTTCTCCACATTTCAGTTTGTGAAATTTTATTGACATTATCTTCAAGCTTATTAATTATTTCCTCAGATGTATCCAATCTCCTGAGGAACCCATCAAAGGTATTCTGCATTTCTGCTACAGTTTTTACAATTTCTAACATTTCCTTTTTATTCTTTTCAGTTTTCATCTCTCTGCTTATGTCAGATTCACTAGTTCTTGCATGTTGCCCGCTTTTACCAGTACAGCCCTAGTGTATGAACTATATTTTAAATTCCCTGTCTGATAACTTCAAATTTGTGTCATATCTGATTCTGACATTTGCTTTGTCTCTACAAAATTTGTCTTTGTTTCTTTTTAGCATGCCTTGTAATTATTTTATTGTTAAAAGCCAGATACAATGTGTTGAGTAATGGGTACTGAGGTGAATACATCTTTAGTGTGATGTTCTATGTTAATCTGGCGAGAAGTTGGACTGGTTTAATGTTTGCTGTAACTGAAGGTGTCAGAGACTCCAGTTTTCTCTAGGGTCCTTATTTTTGTTTCTTCTGTAGTCTTTAAATTTCCCTAAGGACTCCTTCTTAAATAAAGTCTGTGCCTTATAGCTCTTTCAGCTGTAATCCACTGTTACGATTTTGAAAACCTGTTGATTTGGTGGTAAAGTGTGGAAGAAAACAAGCCTTCTCTAATCTCATGATTAAATCCCAGTCTTTTTGGAGGCCTATGTCCCTAGCATGTGACCTTCACAAGTGTGTCTTAACTTTAGTCTACAATTAGTTAAGACAGGAAGTCTAGAGGGTGCTGAAGTTGGGTAATTGCCTTCCTCCCAGGTGTGAATAAGCCTCTGAAAGTCTTTTCCCTTGAGCAGTGGGCCTTCATTGTAGCAAATGCTCTGGGTATACTTCAAAGTGGTCATTTCTCCCCCTCTCTCTTTCAGAAACATGAGAGAGATTTTCTTGGCTATTCATCATAAGAACCTATTGGGGTCCCTGGAGGTAAAAGTCATAAAAGTGTGCTTCTCCTCCAAGAATGTGGTCCCTGGAAGTTTACTATTCTCATGCTAGTTCATACTCAGCCTTTAGCAAGTTGTCAAAATGATCATTTTAGTGTTCCTACTGGTTTATGGCTCCAGTGGCTTCTACTCCAGATAAGCTGATTTTACTATGATTCTCTGCATTCTCCTGTTTTTGCAGATCTGGGTGGTGATTTGCCCTACAATCTCAGATCCCTAATAGATCCAAGACAAGTCCTTGATTTTCATATTATTCTACTTATATCTTGTTGTGAGGATGGGAGTGAGGACTTCCAAACTCTTGGCTTGTCAGAGCTGAAATCAGAAGTTGAACATATACTTCTCAAGCCCCTGGTGCCCTGAAAACCAAAAAGCCTTCCCTCTTCAACCCTATCCCGGAATATTTTTAGCTACACGCTGCCTGCCCTTTCTGCCTGCCTTCTGAGCCTCTCTCAACTACAGCTCAGCTCTCGGATCATGCTACAGCAGAGTGACAAAACAGGCACTTACAGAGGTCGTGCATTCTGTCCACGTCATCCTCAGCCAGTTTTCCTGGAGAGAACTCCTCTCCACTGGATTAGCATATCTATCCTCTACACAATGGGCAGAGCTGTCCTAGGTGAGAAGGAACACGTGTGCATTGGTGCTCTTTAACTCCATTTTCAGTGCCAGCACCCAAGATGCTTACTGCCCTCGTCCTACTTGGGGTGCCCTCACATTAAACCCTGCACAGACTAGCAGCCCAAATAAAATTTGGGGTTTAGATCTCTACAATCATTGTTTTAAAAAGCCTCTGAGACAAAAGTCTCCCAGTAGAAACAATTAAAATAACATCGAGTTGTTTGAAACTGAAAGGTCACAGGCAAAGGGCATTTTAGAAAGAGTAAGACTGAGATCTTGGGCATCATGGTAACTATAATTTTGTCAGCCACATGAAGCGTAGACATAAGAAAGCTTAAGTAATACAACCCAATGAAGAGTTCAAGTGGGGAAAATTGAAAAAGATATTAAATGTACTTAGGATTACATTAACTAAATGAATCACTTAGAAGTAATAATAATAAAAATTCAAAAGAAGGAGCAATTGCTTCAATCTGCGGATGGTCAGTAACACCAGATAATCTTGTAGCAACCTTCTGAGTTTCACTGTAAGCCCCTAGAAGAATATCAAGAATGCTAGAGAATTCCAATGGGTAAAGTGAGAGGTAACCCTGATTTTATTATTCTTGATGTTCTCAAAGAATTCCAGACAAACTGGATACGTCAGCTTCATAATTGACTCCACTTCTGTGTATACTCGGAGAGTCAGATGTGTGATAGAAACATCCATTCCATTCAGGTCCTGTCAGCAAGTGACAGGGACAGGACATTTTGTTCCCAAATGACTGGCTAGCCTCATAACTCGTTCCAGAATTCAGAAGTCTTGTTTTATGTACAAAGCTGTGCCTGTGTTGGAGGAGTTCACAGTTCTTATAGACTCATTTTTCATTTGTATGTTAGGAAAACTGATTCAGAGAACCATTTAGCAGAATCTGTTATAGAAATTATAGGTTATTTCACCATTGAAGAAGCATTACCACTCTGGAGTCTTTGATAAGACCTAGAGCTTTTGCTCTATAATTTAACTTTTTAAAAAATTAAATGGCCATCGACTTTTATTGCTATCATTATAAGCCACAACACCGCCTCAAGGTTATGTTTGCCTTTATAGATATGTGAATAATTCTGGCTCTGCCTTTGGGGAGGATCTCATTATGTTTCTCTCTCTGTTAAAGTTGAGATCTGAATGGCTGAAAGACCTGAGAAAAATATACTGCTTTGGTATCTCAAGATCCATCCTAAATACCACTTCATCTACGAAATGATCCGTCTTTTAACTCTTGTAACACTTTGCATGTTTTCCTATTGATTCACACCTACTTCACAGTAACCTGCTTATGTGAATACATGTCAGATTTCCCCATTAAACTGTTGAGAGATTGGATGGTCCTATTCTCCCTTGCACCTCCAAGACAAGCACTGTTTCTCAAAAATAGAAGTACCCAGTTAATGTTGAGTGAACACACTTGAACGTGTCCCTTCCAATTATTTGCTTAAATTTGACACACAGCTATCTTTCCCTCCTATATCCTCACCACATATGCAACTGCAGTTAGCACAGAAATGCAAGAAGCCAGGCTGAGCATGGGCCGGCTGAGGCTGGCCAGTGCGGGTGGGAGGGTAAAGTGGAGAGTGTCTAAACCCACTCTGTGGAGTCATACTGGGGTCAGGAAGATCCAGGGAGAACACTTCTGCACAATACATCCATACTTGATCTTGTAGTTCCCTTTCTAATTCTTCAGATGTTCCAAATTTTCTCTAGGAACCATCCTTCAGTTTTATGATTGAACAAGTATCAGAAATTTTCATAGTAAACTTTTTGTATGAAATAAAATCAAATTTCCAAAGAACAAATTTTACAATACGGTGACCACTGTACAGCTCTGCCTGCCTCTATAGTATTTTTTCATGATGTCTTAAACTTTGAGAAGTTACATAACCAAAATAAAGGTGTGGCTTCCCAAGGTGACTACTTTAAATGGACAACACTCATCCATTATATGCTGTAATTTTTAAATATTGCTAGAATGCTGTATAATTATATATCTTGAAAACAGTCTAGAGAAACCACCCTAATACATCTGAAACAGTAAGAGCAATGCAAAACAGTATTTAAAGTATTAAATTAATTGGTGATGGCAGTACTTGTTAAAGAAGTTGAGACTTCAGGATAAATCCTAAAAGGATTTCTGATTTGTCCCTTGGGGCTTCATGCATCTCCACACATGTCTGAATGGTAACAACTGCCAGGTAGACAAGCTCCCTTGGATTAGGAGTCAAATAGGGAAGTGTGCTGGAGAGTGCAAAGACATATTGTTTTCATCAGTGTGTAGCTTTTAAACTTGTGATATAAAAAAGCAGGGATGGGGAGGGAGTTAATTAACTGACTTGTTACCTAACTGTTACCAAGCAACTTGTTAATTGCTTGCCTATATCAGGGATGACTGTCATCTCACTCTTTTCAACATTCAGATCTTCCCCTCCTTAAAATTGAGGGTCATTTTTCCCATCTATGGTTTTCAACTGTTATTCCCTTAAAAGACACAAGCACAGTTTGATTTATAATAATCCAAATCTGAGTTAAAAAGACAAAGTACACTTTCAAATTTTACCTCACAGTGCCATCAAACAATGAATGGGAACAAAGTGAGCATACTCTGGACTAAGAATGTGGGATAAAGTTTTCTGAAAGAAGCAAGTCTTGGGATTAGCCAGTTATGAAGAATGTAGATAAGTGGTTAAAGTCAGTGTTTAAGAACAAAAGTATTGATCAAATATTTCTAAAGTAGGTTGCCCCTGTCGGGCATAGCTCCCTTATCTGTTTTTAGGATGGATATTTCAGTGTACAAGTCAGAGTCAAAGTGGTCGCCTACACTTCTCTCTATCCTTTACCAAGGCAATGCTATACAACACACATGTATTACATACCCTGTTTCACAGGCCACTGACAAAGATGTTTTCATTCCAAAAGTCTCAGGAGGAGAATTTTGAGCTGGCATAGTGTGTCTGTCTTGAGGAGCAAACATATTGAGATTGTTTGCATCTCTTAGCCAAAAGGTGGGATATGATAGAAAGATCCCTGAAAAAGATGCACCTTTTATTACTTCCCTGAAAAAGCAATGATGAATATGATTCATCATTTTGATGCTATGGGATAGCATCATCATTTTTGCTATCCCACATTTGCAGGGATAGCAAATTATGGGTAATATTTAATTATAATTTCATTATTTTAGAGGGCAGAACCCCTTTATTCACTAAGAGCAATATAAAACTCTTGATAAAGGGATTATCTACTGGGAATTTCTAAATATTAAATGGTTCACCTGTGGTAATACATATGACTGCATTCTACGGAAGTTACACACAGATATTGGCATAAGTGATAGGCAAGAGTCATATCATTCTTTGTGTTTCCAGCGAGAAGGGGCAAGAAATTATTGGAAGAGAATTGGGAAGACTCAAGCCTACAGAAGGAATTTTACTAAGAGATCCCTGATCTTTCTAGAACACTTCCATAGAGATAGGTTCCAAAGGCATGTAAGTAGCAGTTTACATTGGGTAGCCATTTTTCCTTCCTGACTCCTGGCCTTTCTTGTAGGTGTGACCCACCAGTTCTGTGATTGTCATATTGGTCCCCATTAAGCTGAATACATAAACTTAGCTGTTCTCATACAGTATCAGTTCCATCAGGAAACAAGAGTCCACTAACCCACTGACTAGTGTCTCATTCTTTTCAACTTTCAGAACTTCCCCTTCTTAAAATTGAGGGACATTTTCCCTATCTATATTTTTCAACAGTTATTCCCCTAATAGATACAAGCACAAACTGACTTGTAATCATCCAAATCTTATTTTTTTAAGGCAAAGTATACTTTCAAATTTTTATCTCACAGTGCCATAAAACAATGAAAGGAAATAAAGTGAATATAGTGTGGACTAAGAAGGTGGGAAAAATTTTCACAAAAGGATTAAGTCTTGAGATTAGCAAATTACAAATACTGTGGATAAGTGATTCAGATCAGTGTTTAAGAAAAAAGTTATTGTTCAAATGATTCTAAGGTAGGTGGAATTTCTATGCCAGAAACTATTCCATTTTGAATTAGATCTAAATATATAATTGCCATTCTACACAGGCTTTTGAGAAAATGACACAAGCATATACAATAGTGGGTTTCTAGCAGAAGGGAAGAGATGCTGCGGTTGGTAAACCTACCATTTAAAATACACGTCCACATGAATATCAAAAGATTTTCACATCAAATATAACCCAGTGAATATTAAATCACCATATGCTTGCCATAGTAAGACTTTATGATGTTATTAGCTGCATATTCATTTAGTGACTTAGAAACAACCAGCTTATTCTACTTTACAATTTTAGCTTGAGCCATTCTGAGCACATTAATGTAAAAATTGTGCTTACTCACCTATGAAAAAGTTACTGACTACAGCCAAATGTATTTTTAGAAAATTCTCTTTCTGAAATTTCCCAATTGCTAACCAAGGTCAGACTCTAAAGACTATAACTTTTCTAGCAATTCTCTCGAGTCCCCAGTAGCAAAGCCAGTAACTGGGCACTCTCACAGTGTAACTAAATTCTGTCTTTTATTTAGAATATTCTTCCCCCTTGGCATTTGAGTCTGGTGGTGCTGGTTCATTTAAATAAAGTCTTGCACACATAAAAAACAAATTTTTATTCTATAATAACTATCTGTGTTCGGTTCATTTCCAAAGGAGGTTAAGACTATGATGATACTACCTTCCTTGTTTAAAAAGACTTTGAAACTTATTGAACTATTTTCGGTGGTACAAATTACAACTGCCGATTCACTGAAGCTACCTCAGCACTGACAAACTGAAGAAAAAAAGTAATCAATTATCCACTGAAATCAATGTGTGACAACTAAGAAAAATCTTTCAGTTTCTAAACATTTCCAAAATGTTCCACTCTCACTTCCTCATCTACTAAAAGCTTACCAATCATCAATGGACTATCTCTAATCTCATATGATCCATACACATCTTTTCTTTAAATTTTTATTTCACATGCATTGTATTTTAAATCTTACTACCTCTTTCTCAGGCATGAAAAATTCCATTGCTAGGTTGGTTCCCAAGGGACATTTGCTGAACTGTTGGTTAACCTTTGAACTGCATGTAAATCAAGCCAACAATTCCTGGTCTAAAAACATCTAAAAGTTAAAGAAAATGTCTTTCGTAAAGGGCAGACACAGATGTAAAGCAAGAAGGAAAGCCCTGTGTGCTTGAGCACACAATAATTTTAGAGATTTTGGATTATCTAGTACAGATACATTCTTTGCAAGGGGCAGGGGTGGGAGGATATTAGGAGAAAATGTGGCTGAAATTTTTTCAGCTTTGTTAAAGTATAATTGACAAAAAATTTACATGTTCAAGCCATACAACATGATTTGATATACATTTATGTTGTGAAATGATTGCCACATAAAATTAACTTCAATCACCACACAAATACCTCTTGTGCGTGTATGGAGGAGGGTGAGGACGCTTAAGATCTACTCCCATACCAAATTTAAAGAAAAGAATTTTAAATAAAATAAAAAATAAAAAATTTGAAAAGACATTCAGGCTACGGCAAGTCTCACACCTATAATTCCAGCACTTTGGGAGGCCGAGGCAAGTGAATCAATCATTCAAGGCCAGGAGTTCAAGACCAGCCTGGCCAACATGGTGAAACCCTGTCTCTACTAAAAATACAAAAATTAGCCCGGCATGGTGGCACACGCCTGTGATGCCAGTAACTCAGGAGGCTGAGGCAGAAGAATCACTTGAATCCGCCAGGTGGAGTTTGCAGTGAGCCGAGATCGCGCCACTGCACTCCAGCCTGGGTGACAGAAAGAGTAAGACTCTGTCTCAAAAAAAAAAAAAAAAAAAAAGAAAAGAAAAAGGAAGACATACAAATAGACACCAAATATATGACAAATTGTTAACATCACTAATCATAAGGGAAATGCAAATCAAAATCACAATAAGATACCATCTCAGCCCAGTTAGAATGGCTATTATAAAAAAAAAATAAAAACAGAAAAAAAAACAAATGCTGGTGAGGATGCAGAGAAAAGCAAACTCCTGTAGTGTATATTGTGGGTGGAAATGTAAATTAGTGTAGGCATTATGGAAAACAGTATGGAGGTTTCTCAAAAAGCTAAAAATAGAACTACAATATAATCCAGTAGTCTCACTACTGAGTATTTACCCAAAGAAAAATCAGCATGTCAAAGGAATACCTGTACCCACCCCTGTTCATTGTAGCACTATTCATAACAGCCGAGATACAGAATCTACCAAGTGTTCATCAACAGATGAATGGATAAAGAAAATGTGGCACACACACCCACACACACACATATATATACGTATACGTACAATGGAATACTATTCAGCCGTAGGAAAAATGGAAATCTTGTCATTCGTGGCAATATTGATAAGTCCGGAGGACATTATGTTAAGTGAAATAAGTCAGCCACTCATATGGGGGAGCTTAAAAAAAAAAAAAAAGATCTCATACAAGTAGAGAGTAGAATTGTTGATAGTAGAGGATGGGAAGGGGAGGGGGAGGGGAGGATGAAGAGAGATTGGCTAATAGATAGAAAATTACAGCTAGATGGGAGGAGTGCGTTCCGGCGTTCCACAGCACTGTAGGATGAATATGGTTAACTACAATTATTGTATATATTCAAAAACCTAAAAAGAGAGGAGTTTGAGTGTTCACAGCACAAAGGAATGTTAAATGTTTGAGGTGATAGATATGCTAATTATCATGATTGGATCATTAAATATTATATACACATATCAAATATCACTCTTCATCCCATAAGTATCTACAATTTTTTTGAGACAGGGTCTCACTCTGTTGCACGGGCTGGAGTGCAGTGGCAAGATCACTGCTCACCGCAGCCTTCCCCTCCCCAGGCTCAGGTAATCCTCCTACCTCAGCCTGCGGAGTAGCTGGGACCACAGGCATGCACCACCACACAGGGCTAATTTTTGTAATGTTTTGTACAGACGGGGTTTTGCCCTGTTGCCCAGACTGGTCTTGAACTCCTGGGGTCAAGTGATACTTTCATCTTAGCCTCCCAAAGTGCTAGGATTACAGGCGTGAGCTACCATGCCCAGTCAATATGTACAATTATTTGTCAACTAAAAACAAAAGACAAAATAATCAATATGGCATTAACTACTACTTATGTGTTATGTTATTACATATATTATTAATTGCATACTATTAGTGAGATCCATTGTCTGTGAGGCTTTTCTTCATGCTATCTGAAAGAGGGAGAGTTGCAGAAAGAATCACAGAAGAACAGAATCTGAGTTCAAGGTAAACTGACAGAAGAGTTTCTACTGATATCTCAAAAATGAACCAAAACAATCCTGGTATCTTTTATGTCAAGATTAATAAGAAAAGACAAAATCGAGGAAACAGGAAAAAAATGGAATTGACAGTAGTTAAACATGGCAGTTGTCTAATGATCTCCTAGGGCTGTTGACTTTCCAAATTTGCTCTATATTTGAAGGTCAAGTATGATTTCATAGAACAAGACTTTATTGCACGTACAATATTTAATAGAGAAAGGTATTTTTCTTCTCCTCACACACACTGACTAAGGACTAGAGAAGATGGTAAAGGACAAAGAGCCTCAGGACAGATTCCCAGATTAGTTTCAAAATTCCTTTCCTTTTCTATCGTGTAATACTATGTTCCCTGCTAACAGCATTTCCCAAATATAGGAAACAAGAGGGAAACAAATCCTTTTTGGGGAGCCTGATTTGCAGAATTAAGTCATAAAATGATATCACCTGCATCTCTTGGTACACAAATCGTTATGGACTATTATGCATTGACGTCTAATGTCTTATGGGTACAGTTCTTGTCTCCCAATAAGTTCAAGTTTCATGAGTGTTAGGGCAATGTCCCATAGCACTTACAAAGCCTATTTATGTACAACACAATCTTAATGACATGATAACCACTTAATACATACTTATTGAATTAAACTGAATTGATCAAGCTAAATTTAATAAGTAACAGGAAATAAAAGGGAAACTACAATTTTAACTCAGGAAAAAATCCCCCAGATGTCCCCCATCACCTCTCTCTCCTCCCCACACCCCACACTCAGCACCACTGTAGCAATTTTGCTTCTATAATTATTGAGAACATTCTATGCATATATTCAGAAATTCCTTGCAAGGACAACTAACCCACCCTGCATGTCCCCACTGCTCGCTGCCAACGTTGGGCCTGGGTGATGCTGCCAGCATTCCAGGATTCCTGTGGGGAGGCACTTTGATGGTGGCATTTCCTTCCCAGCCTCAATACTGCCCCTGGGTCCTGGGAGAGGGAGAGCCAGGCCTCTCCAGAGTTGCCTGGAGTCTTGAACAAATAAGGTCTCCTCTCAACCCTCTATCCCCAAGACCTGAGCAGCCTACCTGCTGCCTGATGCGCGTGCACGTACTCACCCACTCCATGACCTCTGTCCATCCACTCTCCTGTATCTGTGTGGCTTCCCGTCCAGGTGCCTGTGTGTCCTCGTGTCTGTCTCCTTATGTGTGTGGCTCGTGGAGACACCGTGGTGTGCATGTAGGGACAGAGCCAGCTTTGTGGCATCAGAGAGGTGCCTCTCCCTGCCTCTGATCTGAAGTGAAGGATGTATACTGAGAAGTGCTGGAATAATTTTGGGAGCATATTTTAAGAATAGATCAATTGGAGATGATCAATAAAGATTTCCAAGGTATCTTTGAACTTCTTGCAGGGGAACATTTAGAAACTTGTTGAAGGAGCATATGTGATCAGGGATAAATTACTAAAGAAATAGAAAAGTACAAGAGCAATAGGATAATTGAGTTGGACTTTACCAACTGCTGACAATTGTCTGAGGACCACCAGGAGAACTGATTTGCATGCTGTGATGTTTGCTGACGTTCTTTACTGTAGTTCTTTGTGTCTCCCCATGCACCCTTGCATAGTTTAGAGTCCTTGAAATGGTTTTTCTCATCCACAATAAAAATAGCACTTTTTTGAAGATTCAATGACTACACATTCATTATATACAACTCACACCCTAGATCAAGCAATTTTAAAAAGTAAAAATTGCCTGAAATCCCACTGACCTGATATAAATCAATATCATTTTAGTCATGTGTTTCTTGACCGCTTGATCTTCTATGATTTATTCATAAGCTTTGACAATTTTTATTGTCTTTTGCTTGTCAGTTTGTAAGCACTATCTGTAAAGTACTAATAATATTGTTGTTAATTGCCTTGCAAATATTTTTAGTAGCTTTGCTATATGAATGTTTTATATTTGTAGTATCTACATAAATATATAGTTATATATTTTGTGTGCTTGGTACTTTTGCCATATAAAACCTTTTATATTTATAGAGTACAGTGCATCTGACCTTTTTTTAAAAATATCTTTTGGATCTCCTGTTACAGGGAGACAAGCTTTCTGGAATACCGTTAAGCTGCAGGCAGTAGAGTTGGGTATAGCTCTTGAAGAACTATATTTCTTTGTTCGTAACTGTCTTGAAATACCACCTTCATATATACACCAATACTTATTTTTTGTTTGAAATAATCACAGAGATCACATAAAAATTGTGTTCTTTTCTGTAGCTATTAAATTCTACTAAAAAAGACACTGACAGGCCAGGCACGGTGGCTCATGCCTGTAATTCCAGCACTTTGGGAGGCTGAGATGGGCGGATAACCTTAGGTCAGGGTTCGAGATCAGCCTGGCCAACATGGGAAAACCCCATCTCTACTAAAAACATAAAAATTAGTCATGCATAGTGACACACGCCTGTAATCCCAACTACTTGGGAGGTTGAAGCAGGAGAATCACTTGAACCCAGGAGGTGGAAGTTGCAGTAAGCCGAGACTGCACCACTGCACTCCAGCCTGGGCAACAGAGTGAGACTCCATCTCAAAAAAAAAAGAAAGAAAAAAGAAAAAAAAGACACTAATACGCAGGAGGAGTGACTCACATCTGTAATCCCAGCACTTTGAGAAGCCAAGGGAAGCAGATCCCTTGAGCTCAGGAGTTCAAGACCAGCCTGGGCAACATGGCAAAACCCCATCACTATTAAAAAAAAAAAAAAAATTAGCTGGGCATGATGGTGCATGCCTATAGTCCCAGCTACTTTGGGTGCCAAAGCAGGAGGATCTCTTGTGCCTGGCAGGTTGAGGTTGCAGTGAGTCATGTTCGTGCCACTTTACTCTAGCCTGGGTGACAAAGTGAGACCCTGTCTTTAAAAAAAGACACTAATAGCGAATGAAACACATTCAATAAAATAATATTTTTCATATTTCTTTTTAATTTAAGTGTGCTCATGTAGAAAATGTGTGACATTCCATTTCAAAAAGCCTTGAAATAATGAGAATATACTACTTGATATGAATTTATAGGTCATTTACTTAGGTTTATACATCATTTATTGATCCTTAGACTTTAAGTTTGAGGAAAAGTTTAAGACAAGTTATTTATATGACATTTATCTTCCTCTCTGTTTTATTTGTCTTATATGGAAATACATTATTTTTGCCTATCACTTTGGTTACGTCTATTAGCTTTATCAATAGGCAGAAACTATATAGCAAGCTGAGATAACTGGATCTTATGTAGTATCTTTTAGCTGCATCATTTAAGGCAGTAGATATTTCCATATGCAACATTTTTATGCACTTTCATGTTTCTGGTTAACCTGTTAAAGCTATTCCATTTTCTATTTCTCTATGTCATTATAAGGTAGTGTCTAAAAAATGATACAATTGACTAATAAATCAGAGGTTATCCAACATAAGAAAAAAACATATATATACCCCAAAGGTTCACTCTAATGATATCAGGATCTAGGAATGAGGAGCCTGATCCCATAAACCCTTTGAAAACAATACATTTGATGAGGAACTTTTAATAACCCTCATCCTCAGTGATCATTTGTAGGAAGAGTTCAGTGATTCATAGTTGGCCAGGGAAATATCTCACAATAATGCAGTCTGATAGCCAAGCACCCTGCTTTCATTCCTTATAAAATAAAAAACACTTGTCTAAACACTCTGAATGTAACACCATTATTCTCTTTTTTTTTTTTTTTTGGAATGGTAAATGACAGTATCAAAAAATCATAGAATTAAAATAGCAGCTCCTTTCTTTTATGTGCATTTTTATCTAAATGAAATCTGCCATCCTTCAGGGCCTATGTTCAGTGTGATACTTTTGTGGAGGCTCAGTCTATAGCCAAAACTGTGTGTGTTGATACTAAGATTCTGAAAACCTTCATTTTTTTTCTCTTTCCATTCTATTCATTATACTGAAACATTTATTTTCTAGAAGGAAAAAGGACAGATGTTAAAGGTTTTTTTTTCCGATTTGTACTTTTGATTCACGATCTGATTTTTCGTAAGGAAGCCTCGACAGGGTTTGTTTTCCTATTGAAGATCTTACATTTCTGTGAGTCTTCACTGTCAAGAGCAAGCAGGGGATAGAATGTACCAAGTAACTTAGCAACCATCCAAATTCCATCCACATTCCAGGCCTGGGCTCCAGTTCTACGGGAAACACCATTCAATCCAGAAACAGACAAGAAAGAGGGTTGAAACCTTCATGACAATGCTAGAGAATTAACAGTGAGAGACGCATTAAGCAGCAACACAGTTTTGCCTTTTACAAGCTCCCTGAGGTTTTATTTCAGTCAGAGGACCAAGATTTCCGTTCAAGTCGCTGGAAGAAAAGAGCTGTCATTTATGGAAAGAGAACAAGTTTAAGGAGCAGAGGGAATTAAAAGTTCAGTTCTGACATGTTAAGTTCCAAACAACTTAATGGGTGTTTTCTCCGAAGGAGGATTATAGTCAGCAGGTAATTTTCAGGTGAGAAGGTGAGAGGGGTGAAGGAGAGGTAAAATGCTTGAGCCCCAAGGCATGCCAGCCTTTAGACACCTAAAGATGAGCATGAATGAGCTAAGGAGACTGAAAAACAGGTCAGTGATAGGGACATGCTGAAAGTTAAATAAATTAAGTGTAAAAAAAAGAATGATCAACTGAACAAGTACTGAAATTGGTAGACAAGATGACAACAATATTGATTCTGGTAACAGAAGAGTCCCTGGGACAATAACAAGAGGTTTCAGAGCAGTGCTAGGGACAAAAGCCTGATGGGAGGGCCTTCTAGGGTGACTGGAAAGGCAAGGAGATTCCTTTTGTTACTTCCTGTGCAAAGCAGGAAAAGTAATTAACATATGGAGAATTCACAATCTTGCACTGCCTTTAACTTTGTGATTTTTTGATGAACATTTACAATTAAAAAGTTAAGCTATATGATCTTTACCCTTCATTTGAACATTTTCTAGTCTATAATCCCTCCTTAAATAATGCTTTCCCAAATTTGACTTTAGTTTCTTAACTATATTTTAGATTTAAATATACCTGCTTTCTCTACTTTCCATTCTCTCTCTCTGTCTCTCTCTCTCCCCCAACCCCCAGTGTGAGTGTGTGTGTGTGTGTGTCACTGAGTCTCCCTTTAAGTCAGGTAGAAGAGGAAAACTACCATACTACCATTAATAAGTCCATTATAAATATGAGCTAATATTATTTAAAACATAGATGAAAATGAAAAATTCAAAACTTTTGAAATGGGAAACAATCATGAAATTTCTGTCCAGGCTATTTTCTATATTATAAAACTAAATAGCCCCTCCTGAATTTAACATTGCTATTTTGTTTTAGGCTTTTATAAAAATACAGATATGGAGGCAAATAATTCTTTTAATCAAACATATTCCTAGTTTATAAGGTGGTTTTCATGCCATTTACTGAATAATTTTATATTTGTGAAGTGCTTTGAGCTACGCAGGAAATCTGTGAAAAATGAATAAACAGAGAACCAGCTATGTCTTCAATTTGTTCCAGGATGGAATGAAACTTTTCATCCTGATTAGGGAATAAATATTAAATATAGATAATCTTGGATTCATGTCATGATGCTAACCTGTATGTCTCTCTTTCACTGATAAAATATACAGAAACCCTTTATGGGACATTAATTGTTACAAACCATGTCAAAATATAAGTCCATGGTGGAATCATTCTAAGGTGGCTCTCCAGTGCATCCTGCAAGGGTAGGGTAGGCAGGAGGCCCCCCAGCCTCTGTGTCCTAGCCTGGTAGCAGCTGTCGTCTGGGCAGCAAGGATGATTCACAGGGCTGAGATCCCAGCAGGCTCTTGCAGGGGCAGAGCCTTGGGGAGCTGAGTCAAAAGCCAGGATAACAAGCCAGAATTCATTTCCAAATCTGACTCAGAGCATAGGAGCTACCAAGACCAAAACAGGTGGCCACGTGGGTGTAGCATTTGGTGCCCCTTCAAATCAATGTTCTTTAATACATGGTAAGAGACAGAGCATTATCTTCTATTACCCAGAGCAATTTAGTTCTGGTAACACACTTAAAATCTCACCCAGCAAAACTGAAGCATTGGAACTATGTTCCTATCCTCCTGAGAAGGTACTTTAGGAATAAGGGTCATTTATTGTTACTAAAACATGCCTCTACTGTGACCAAGGCATATTCCTCTTATTTCCTCTTTTACATAGACTTTAAACTGTAGACTATAAAGAATAGACTTAATTTTTCGAGCTGTTTAGGTTTATAGAAATATTGAACAGGAAGTATAGAGTAATATACCTCCTCCCCTGCCCCAATATAGTTTCCCTTATTAGTATCTTGCACTAGTCTGGTACATTTGTTACAAATGATGAATCAATATTGATACCTAATTAACTAAAGTCCATAGTTTAAATGAGAATCAACTCTTTGTTGCACAACTCTATAGGTTTTGAAAAATGCTTAATGTCATGCATTCATCATTATAGTATCATACAAAATAATTTCACTGTCCTAAAAACCTAGCATGCTTTACCTATTCATTTCTCCATTTTCCTTTTGATGTAGTTTATCAAAGTATTCCTTACAAAAGTTATCCTTATCATCACATTTTCAGTGATGTTTCATTACCTGGGAGGTATTTTAGTATCCCTTACAGAGAAACAACTGTCCGGCTGGTCCACTAGTAATCAGATTCTCACTCTATGGATGGAAAAATTGCCAGCTTCCATTTCAATCTTACTGAAATAGAATTTCAAAAATTATGTCTAACAAGTGAGAAGGTGACAGGTGATTGCCATGGTGGGAATATGTCCACAGAGTTCATGTGTTGGAAGCTTAATGCCCCATGCAACAGTGATGGGAGGCAGGGCCTAATAAGAGGTAATTGATTAGGTCATGAGGACTCTGCCCTCATTAATGGATTAATGTCATTATTGAGGGAGTGGATTTGTTATTACAAGAGTGGGTTGTTATAAAAGCAAGTTTTGCTCCTTCTTGCTCTCTCTTACTCTCATACTGTCTTGCCTTTCCACCTTCTGCCTTGGATGACACAGCAGGAATGCCCTCACCAGATGTCGTTACCACGCTCTTAGAATTCAAGATTCCAAGATTCTGGATTCTCTAGAATCATAAGACGAATAAAGTTACATTGTTTGTAAATTACCCAGTCTCAAGTATTCTCTTATACAGAATACTCAAGTATTTCTTTAAACACAAAATGGACTGTCTAGTGTTTACATGCAAGTTTGAAGAACAGCAAGAAAGATGAGGTACAATACTCATTAAAAATGTTCATCATGCTAAATTCACAGAAATACTGAATAGAAGACAGAAAAAGGGGCAATGCCATCATTAAGGCAAGCTTAAGTTACACATCAAATTCTGGTTTCTTTTTACTAAGTTCTCTTGAAGAAGAGTGGGTCTCTTCCTAAAGCAAGTTCAGGTTTCCTTTCTCTGTAGGGAGGTATAAGTTCCAATCACTTGCCACAGTTGTATTCAGGACATGAGTTAGGTTTTTATAAGATGCCTAGGCCT
The DNA here is from genome assembly GCF_003255815.1 of Theropithecus gelada. Taxonomy (NCBI): domain Eukaryota; kingdom Metazoa; phylum Chordata; class Mammalia; order Primates; family Cercopithecidae; genus Theropithecus; species Theropithecus gelada. Next base: position 29,215,821 of record NC_037677.1, on the reverse strand, counting down.
AAATATAATGGAAAGGCAGATCCGTAATTCAGAGCACACAAAGAGTTTCCCAAATTACTCAAGCTTGGGATACTCTGTGTCTTGCATTTTGAACATCACGCTTAAAGGAAAACTTTGATGGGGAGGTAGGAAATGAGCTGAAACATTTGGGTTGTGAAATATCGACGTAACTCAAACTTTTCAGATTGATGCAAAATAGCATGAAGTAGAGACAGAGTGTAGTCACACCGAAAAAAGATATTTACAATCAGAGCTGAATATAAATCCAACCCCAGCCACTTAGTAGCTGTGTGACCTTGCCTAGCTTATGAAATCTTAGAACATCAAAGTTTTTCCATCTTTAAAATGAAGAAAATAATTATTTTGATAATTTAGATCAACAATACTGAGAGCTTGGCTCTCAGTGGGTTAGAACAAAAACATGAACTACTATTTCTTTTTGTGAATAAAAATAATTTATTACCATGTAGCGTATTAAGTGTATATTTTTTAACGGAAGCTTTTTGCTTGCTATAGAAAAGCTTCATCACTGAATTATCTGTTTCTTAGCACAATGTGTTTTGTGTTTGGCTGATTGTTCGTTGTGCTTGATGAAAAATGTTTTCATCATATATTTAATTTGATTGAACTATTGTATTGCAATAAATAGACAGCTTGCAGTGAAATAATGATTCATTTCTCATTAGCAGAATTGAGTTTTGTTTCACAAACTTTAATTATTTTTTGAACGTAGAGAATAGCGTTTGAAAGAAATGATGATGGTAGCAGAAGTATAGTAACTTTCTAAGCCGACAAAAAGGAGGATTTCAAATGCAGATGATTATTTTTTGGGAGAAAGAAAAAGTAAACGAGTAGCAAAGTTTCATTTTAGCCAGCTTTTCCTTCTGTAGGAAAATAGGCTTGTAGCTCACCCTTAACCTTTCCAAAATGTAAATGGCAAAAGAGGTCTGCCCAAGGGACAGAGAAGCATGAACAGGACCTTCTTAAAGCCAATTGTTGTATTCTTAGTTTTCCAGCCCCTTCCTCCTCATGGGAATTGTTGCTGAACTTTAATTTCCCACATCTACAATGAAGTTTAGAAAAAAAATTAAGGGATCAAAGAGAACTTTCAGATAAAATGACTTTTCCCTAATGAAGCAGCAAATGTTTTATATAAAACAAGCAAATAAAGACAGTTAAGAAGAAAACATTATGTGTTAGCCAGAGAACTCAAAAACAGCAAAATTCTTTTTTAACAATTTATTTGGCTTTCATCAAAAGCATTTTTATTGCAAAATCTGTTTTTCATTTAGCTGTCACATTACTGCTTGTCATTAATTTATTGTTTATGAACCCCAAATCAAACATTTTTCTGTATGTGGGCAAATATTATTGGCAAATTAACACATCACCAGGGTTGGCACAGAGAAATAGCTAATCAATTACTTATAATTTTTCTCATGATCATTCTTGTTTTTCTGACTTTAATAAATCTTGACCAAAAACTATTAATAGAAATATGAGAATTGAAGATATACTACAACTAAATGAGAGACATCACAATCAAGTCTCTGGATCAAGTGTTTGATCACTGTGGTGACTGAGAGGCAGAGAAAAACTGGATCAATTACACAGAGCCACAGAACACTGTAAGGGGGAAAAGAGAATGGATAAGAGCCAGGCTCTTGTTCAAAGCCAGAGCAGATACACTTTCTGTTTCCTTCATTAGAAATTCAACCATTGGTCCAATGTTGGTTCTTTAAACATTTCATTATTCACTCAATAAATAAATTACGCTGGGTGTGGTGGCTTACATTCATATCCTAGAGCATGAGGAGACCCGGGTGGGAGGATTGCTTGAGGCCAGCAGTGCCAGACCAGCCTGAACAAAAATTAGCAAGCATGGTGGCACACATCTATAGTTCCAGCTACTTGGGAAACTGAGGCAGGAGGATTACTTGAGTCCAGGAGTTTGAGGCTTCAGTGAGCTATGATTGCACCACTGCACTCCAGCCTCAGCAACAGAGGGACGCCCTGTCTCTAAAATAAATCAATAAATATTGACACCTATGATGTACCAAGACTATTGAAAGTACTGAGAAGGCAGTAGGGAAAAAAAATGATAAGTCCTCAGTTCTCGGGGGCCTTATATTCCAATGGAACTGGAAGAAAAAAAATAACACATAAATATACATTTCAGGGAATGGAAAGCTCTAAGAAGGCAGATAAAAAAGAGAAAGAGATAAACGTGCTGGAATGTGCTATTTTAGGTAAGGTGATAGGGAAGTCCTGTTTGAGGAGACCTTTACAAGAAGCCTGAATGACGTAAGGGAATGAATCACACACATATTGGAGGGAAGAGCATACCAGGCAGAGGGAACCTCAAGGACCAAGATGCTGAGGAAGGAGCATGCGTGGGGTATTCTAAGACCATCTGAAAGGCTGAGGAAACTTGGCCACAGTGAGCAAGGGGAAAAGTGATCGAGGTTGAACATCCCACATCCAAGCTCTGAAATGCTCCAATGAGCATTCCCTTTGAGCATCATGTGGGCGCTTAAGACGTTTGGATTGGGGAGCATTTGGATTTCAGATTTTTAGATTTCGGATACTCAACCAGTAAGGATAATATAAATATTCCAAAATCCCAAAAAAAAAAAAAAAAAAAAAAACCTCCAAAATCTGAAACATTTCTGGTCCCAGGCATTTTAGAGAAGGGATTCTCAACCTGTGGTAGGTCTTTTGACCTATGGTAAAGAGCGGTGATTTGACTCTGATTGACATGGAAAGCCTTGCAGGCAGTGACTTGCTCTGATGTTGAGTATAACAGGCTGTTTTTGCTGCTGTGTGGAAAATGGACTATTGGGAAGCAAACAGGGAAATCAGAAAACAAGGTGAGAGACTTTCGCAATTGACAGACAATAGGTGCTTGGTGGCTGGGACTGACAGTCATGAAGTCGGTCAGAAAAGGTCATACTGGGGATATACTTTGAAGGCACAGCCAACAGGAATGGATGCAAGGTATGAAAGAGAAGACTGAAGGATGACTACAAATTTATTGACCAGAACAATTACAAAAATGGGGTGGCCATTTACTGAAAACATGATTGTGGGCAAGGAAGAAGTTTGGGTACTAGGGAATCCAGGATTAAGTTTGAAACTTGTTTGTTACACTAGATTATCTTATTAGACATCCAAATGGAGTGTCCAGCAGTCACCTAAATACACAAGTTAGATGTTTAAGGGAGTGGTCAGAATTGGATAACTACATCTTGGAGACATCAGTATGTTGGTAGTATTTAAACTATGTCATTACCCAGGAAATGAGTTTTGATAGGAATAGTCATCAGCCTGAATAACTGACCTTACTGACAGAAGACTTCCTTTTCTGTTTCCCCACCTCCCCTTTTTCTGCATGACCACCAGTGTAAAGACTTTTAAAATAACATTCCTGGAGAAATGACTACAACTTAGAAATTCAGTAGTTACTAGGAAGATGCATGTCTTTGTAAGTTATAGTAACTGCTTAGAGTAAAAAGTGTTGTCATAATTAACAACCAAAATCCATCTCATCCTGTAAGTATATAGTGCCATGGAAACTGCCCTGGACTGGATCGTCAGAATCCAGCCACTTCCATTCCCAGAGTCCCAGTTCTTCATCTGTAAAATATAGTGGTGGGATACTAAGTTTCCTTCGTTTCAAAAGCTGATTCTCTTTTATTTTATTCTTTACTGTATGATAGTAGATAGACTATTTTACTGTATTTCACTCTTTATTTTACTACAAGAGTCAGTAAAATATTGTGTGTGTGTGTGTGTGTGTATATACACTCATACCTCACTTAACAAGGATACATTCTGAGAAATGCATCATTAAGCAATTTCATTGTCATGCAAATGTCATAGAGCATATTTACACAAACCTAGATGGCATAGCATACTACACTTCTAGGCTATATGGTATAGCCTATTGTTCCTAGGCTACAAACTGTAATGTGTGTTACTATACTGAATACTGTAGGCAATTGTAGGACAATGGTAAATAGTTGTGTATCTAAACATAAAAAAGGTAAAGTAGGCTGGGCGCAGTGGCTCACATCTATAATCCCAGCACTTTGGGAGGCCAAGGTGGGTGGATCACCTGAGGTCAGGAGTTTGAGACCAGCCTGGCCACCATGGTGAAACCCCATCTCTACTAAAAATACAAACATTAGCCAGGCGTGGTGGCGATTGCTTGTAATCCCAGCTACTTGGGAGACTGAGGCAGGAGAATCGCTTTAACCCAGGAGGCAAAGGTTGCAGTGAGCCAAGATCATGCCATTGCACTCCAGCCTGGGCAACAAGAGTGAGACTTTAGGAAGGGAAGGGAAGGGAAGGGAAGGGAAGGGAAGGAGAAGGAAAGGAGAAGGAAAGGAGAAGGAAGGGGAAGGAGGGAAGGGGGAAGGGGGAAAGAGAGTAAGGGAGGAAGGAGAAGAGGAAAACGTGATGTTATAATCTTATGGCACCACCACTATATATGCAGTCCATTGTCAACTAAAACTTTATGGAGCTCATGACTATACATGTATTATACAGAGAGGGGGGTCTAATAAAATTCTTTTCAGAATTTATACATCCTTTCTTACCTTACGTTCACACTAAAAACAGTTTTCTTCTTCCACTTTCACCTTATGATTTTCTGGACATCAAAGCTATCAGGGATAATTCAATTGATCAATAGACTTCTGTTCATTACACTGGAGCTGTGAGTCTAGCATTCTGGGAATTCCACTGTCAGTAATTATGCGCTATTTCTCTCCATAATTTAACAACTGATTTTCTTCTATAAGTTTTAGCTTGTACAATATGCAGTACTGTATCACCTTTCATTTTATCAAAACTGTAAACATAGAATTATATACAGTTCCCAAAGGCATTGCTAAGCTATGTGGAATTCATGTTGAGCCATCAGGATACATTAAATCAACATATTCTTATTCCCTACCCTACCCCTTTCCTAAATATTGATACCAAGATTTCCTGAGGTCATAGGGAGAAGATGATAGAGGAATTTAAAGTTAGTCGAGTAAATTAAATCACAACATTGAAAAACCTTCAATACCTATATTTAACCACAATGCATTAATTATTTCTAAACCTCTACATTTTACAAAACATAGTTAAGGAATGAACAAAAGACAACTTGTTTAAAAGCATTTCTTAAGCCAGCTCAAATAGTTATAAAAATTGTAGGGATTTTTTTCCATTTAGCCCCTATCTTAGGCTATTTGGTGTGCCCTCATCTCACACGCACACGTATACATCACCACAGTTATGTACTACATTATACTAAAGGGGAACCCTCAAAAGGAATTATTACCTACAAGAACAATAGGAACAAGTACAATACAATAGGTATAATAGGAAGGAAATGGGGAAAAATGGTGCTTCTATACAATAGAATAATGGGTACTCATTAAACATCAGGCCTTGAATATCATTTAATGATCTTGGGAAATGTTTCTGATACAATGTTAAATGAAAAAAAATGTATAAAAACAATACGATTTCAACATTTTTACAAAGAAATATATATACTTCAAGCTAGTAATAATTTTAAGAGGCCAAAAGGAAATAAGATTCTCTAAGTGATAGAATTATGAATTTTTACTTTTATTATTTATTCTAATAAGCATGTATTATTTTATATTAAGAAAAAATTTTAGACGGGTTAGAAATGTAAAATCATTCAAATATTGAAATTACATTGTAAATAATACTATGCAGGTGGCAGAATATCATTTGTTTTTTCAATATTGCTGTGATTTTATACTTACCATTGTACCTAATGTCCTACAGCTTTCTACTTATAGGTAAATTGTCTTGTTATTATTTCCACAGAACTCTGACTTGGATAAGGTGAGCTATGCTGTTATATAAGTCTAAATAAATAAATCTTCACACAAATCATAAAGGTCCATTGAATTTAAATGGTGTAAACTCCAGAACCCAGTTCATAAAGTTTTATCCTATATCCACTTATGGAATAATCTGGACCAAATGATCAAGGATACACAGATTAGAGGCCTGGTTTGAATTAACCCAGAAGGAAAGCCTACACTTCATGAGTCTGAGATACTAAGGAATGCACGTGTTTACAACAATTCTTCATAATGTGTATTTCACATTAATTCCTAAAATACAATATAATATGTAGCAGGTGTTGGTGTGATATATTTGTTTGTAAGTATAAAGATTTCTGCATGTTTATTAACTGAGGCAGAAATTAATCTTAGAATACATTATCTCTGATTTTACTTTTATTCTAAAAGGAAGACTGAGAATAATTTCTGGTCTGGTTACGCTTAGAGGAATAAAATCTAAAAATTGAAACATAAGCAATCCAAACACAGAGATGGTAGAGGGAATACAGAGTCTATTTTAAATATTGAAAAGTGAAACAGATTATCAGAAACCAAAATTTGTAAGCCTGCAATTTTTTCTTGCTTAATTTCATAAGCTTTTGACACTAAATGAATGTACATTTAATCTCTTGATGTTTATTAAATTATAGACTTGTATCTGTTTTATTATGATGTTCTTCTTTTTTACAATTTAGTTCCCCAGAGGGCAAGAGTAAGGTCAGTTTAATCTGAAGTCTTTAGTGCTTGATAAAAATGTCACTGTAATGAAGACTTGACTGCAATTATAAAGATGATATCATTATGATGATGATTATGATAAAAATGATGATGATGATGATGACTTTGCCATTGCTTTGCAGAAAAGGCTGAAGATAATTCATCCTATAATCCTAAAACATAGTTTCACTGAGATAATGTGGTATTATTAGTTCAAAGTCACTGCACCCATTTTTCAGGAAGACCCCCAATCATTGTGAAAGTATAGACAAAAGGAAGAGGGACTAACAGTTTCCCTACAGGTGGCTTTTAAGAAACACACTTTTTTTCTTTTTTTAAGATGGAATCTCACTTTGTCACCCAGGCTGGAGTGCTGTGGCTAGATCTTGGCTCAGTGCAACCTCCACCTCCCGGGTTCAAGCTATTCTCCTGCCTCAACCTCCTGAGTAAGTAGAATTACAGGCCTGCACCAACATGCCTGGTTAATTTCAAATTTTTGGTAGAGATGGGGTTTCACCATGTTGGCCAGGCTGTCTCAAACCCTGATCTCAATTGATCAGCCCACCTCAGCCTCCCAAAGTGCTGGAATTACAGGTGTGAGCCACCATGCCCAGCAATTCTTGAACGTGAAAATAAATAAATAATAAATAAAATTGAATTCCTCCCAATCTATCATAGAAACTCTTTGATAACATAAGATTCAGCCAAATAAATCAGAATCATAGGACTTTGACAAAAGAAGACATTTATCTATTCCCAGAGAAACATATTGGTCACACCGCTTACAAATTGCCAGCTGGGTTTCTCCATCCATCACCAAGATTTCCGTCTAATGACAGGGAAATAATTACCATACCTCTCCCATGTCATGCAATCTTTTGATGTGTCAGGAAGTTAAATGATATGTAAATTCAGCCCTCAGTGTGTGGACAACACCTGTGGGGTGGGCAGATTTTTTTTTTTTCACTAACAGCAGCTAATTTATCTCCTGAGTAGGCATGGAATCTTTGTAGCAGGTCTATGGCTTCCGGAAAAGCTGCAGAGAGCCTTCCCTGGAAGAGCAAGGATGTTTAATCCTGAACCTTTCGACAATCTATCACAACCCTTTCTCCACTAAAACATCCAGAAAAATGTGCTAATGTTTGTTTTAAAAAAAAATCATAGATTAGAAGCTCCAGATTCAGCTCCAACTCACTGATTCTCTTCAGCTTAAAAATAGAATTTTCTCTTACCTGAAACCTACAGGCATCTATTAGCATCAAATTTGAGTATTTGAATAGATAACAGGGTCTCTGCTCCCAAATGATACATATTTTTTACATATATATAATTTTACATTAAAATGTAAATATAAAATATATAAATAGTATAATATACATAATTGATATAAAATATAAATTTTACATATATAAAGGGAGAAAAAGAGAGAGAGCGAACCTGTCCAGAACTGAAAGAGTGAAAATCAACTCAGACTGAAAAAGAAACAAGGAGCCCATCTGCTAATCCAGTGGAGAAGACAGCTACACAAGGCCAGCTGTGTAATTAACAGGAAACACTATTTCTCCCAAGGTCATGCAGCAGCTGCTCAATGCCATAACAACCCTCTTCCTGAATGACCTCTGCCTTGTCACTAATGGTGCTCACAGACGTGCTTTGCTGTAACTCATCTATTCCTGGGGATCCAGAGTTGCTAAATGCCCTTGCCTCATGACTTGGCATAATCCCTAATCTTCATTTGTCCTAATCCAGAACTGATCCTCACTGGCTTCCGCTGGATCCTCCTCCAAGCTCTTCAGTAAGAACTCAGACCTTGTGAAAGACGCTTCCTCCTATGATGCAGCACTCCCGGCTCTTCCCAAAGGCCACCACCCCTTGCTGCATTGACTCAATACATCTGACTTTGTCAGACTCTGGGTTTGTTGGTAGTGATTTGTGACTAACTCAGCAGCCTGTCACAAGTTGGAGGTTTTACGGAGAGTTGGCTAAGACCTTCATTGCCATGAACTGAGACCCTAACTCCATAATAATGTGTATGTGTGAGACTCCCTGAATCTCACCTACTCAAGACTTCCCTGTCACCAATTGTATGAGTTTTTCACTGGACCAGGGGTTTGATGATCTTTTTGTCTCTTCTGTGTCAGCTTTATTATTTGTCTCCCAGGATTTGGTGGTTATAAATCTGACTTTGTCAGACTATTTGTTCCTGGTGATCTAGAAAAAAAATGTACACACACACACCCCTTATATATACATTTAATTATTTCTTCGGTTCAAAGATAATTTCGGGGGATGAAAGTAAGTTTAAAGCACAGATTAAGGCACAACTTTCTAGTTATTCAACTGCTTTAACTAACTTACCATAATGGATATATTTGCTATCATTTTGCTAGGATAAACTCTTAATCATACACAAGTTGGAGAAGTGAATACACATATATGTAAGAGTGGATATAAACAGAAAGAATAAAGAATTCATGTGGTGAGCTTGTGAACCTTTCTTGAAAAAGTCTTTTTTGCAGAATGTATCACTTGCTGAGAATTCTTGATCACCTTTATAAAAATAACATTTATTGTTCTTTTAGGATTATATCTTTTGTGATGACATGAGTGATACATCTTAGCCCATTTACTCGCTAGATGACTTCTCTTTATTTCACAATCAGATAAGAATCGAGAAGATTCAAGCTGATTAGCAGATTTTTTGTTTTCCTCTCAAGCTACAGCTACCTAAGATCAGAACCCTCTGATAATTTGTGCTGCTATTTTAAGATCCAGTTTCATTCTACAACTGGCTGAAGCATGAAATGAACTAAAATAAACTGAATTGAGTGGAACTGAACTGAACTGAAGCGAAATAATGTGATTTCCAGTAACCCTGACACCTGAAGGACAGAACATGAGCCTCACCCATCCTCCTCCCAGAAGTGCCAGCACAATCACCGACTCACACAATGTTCTCAGTGCATGAGTGATGAATTTCACTAACAGCGACCCATCTCTCTCTACATAATCCACTCCGGTTTCACCAGAGCTGAGAGTACCATGAATTACATCTACAGATAGCTGTAAGCTAATGGCCAAAACACATAACTGAATTCAAACATATTCTTTATTTCAGTCAGATGTGAGAAAACAAAATTTAGAAGACAAGCCAGAAAGGAAATGAAGAACATAAACAGCCTGAATTCTCGTTGTCAGTTTTTCCCTGACTCACTGCATTTTCCTCTCTTCTTTCCGTTTATGTTTCTGTTCCCGTCCCCATGATTTTTGTAGTGTTTATTGAGTGTTTGCTGCATGCCAGTCAATGTGCTGAATACTTTCATGCATTATCCCATTTGATCTTCACAGCAGCACACTATTATAATTATGAATATGATTCCTCATACTATATATAACATTTAACTTAATTTTACTTAGGAGGAAGCTGAGACTTGCCCAAGACTACTCCATTAGTAAGACGTGAACCATGTGAACCGTGTCTGACTCATACCTAACCCCTGATTCTCTGAATCCACATCACTGTAGATCGCAACAGTGAAATATTGGGATAGAGGTAATGCTATTCGTACACAAACTAGGCACAGATTTACAAGCAACTAAGCAGGAACTCATGGCCAGGTGCAGTGGCTCATGCCCGTAATTCCAGCACTTTGGGAGGCCAAGGTGGGCAGATCACCTGAGATCAGGAGTTGAAGATCAGCGTGGCCAACATGACAAAACCCCATCTCTACTGAAAATACAAAAATTAGCTCGGTGTGGTGGTGTGTGACTGTAATCCCAGCTACTCAGGAGGCTAAGGCAGGAGAATTGCTTGAACCTGGGAGGCAGAGGTTGCAGTGAGCTAAGATCACACCACTGCACTCCAGCCTGGGTGACAAAGCAAAACTCCATCTTAAATAAATAAATAAGAAAAAACAAACAAAAGAAAGTCACGAGCACTACTTCCACCTCCCCCTCCATCTTTTCCATTGGTCCCTGTCCCTCTGCTTAAAGCAATCCCAGTGACTCCCACTTTCTCCTTGTGTCTACCTCCCATCTACCCTACTTTTGCTCTACACAGTTAAGGATTGTTTTGAAATTCCATGGGGAAAAATTATAAAATTTATAATCCCAACGAGTCCATCCAGTAGTCTGTAACAAGACTTAAAGTTCAGTATTATCTCAACCCAAAATTTGACAAACGAGAGTTTCATTGTTGCTTGCACACACATCATTCCACATAGCTGAAAAGCCCGGATAGATGTTTACCAGTAACTTCCTTGCAGAGGCCTTGATAAACTTAAGTATGATATATACCAATAACCTAATAAATAGATTGAGGGTTTCTTCTTAGCCATATAAACAACCCTCATATAAAGTGGCATCTGAGTTTTATGACATTTAAGGTTTTTGCCTTTTCTTCTGTCTTGGTGGCTATTAACTGAGCACATTTCTGTTTGTGAATCATTAGATAATGTATTTACATTTAGGAACAGAAAATCATGTCACTTGATAAGTATGGAGGTGTCAGAAGCTCCAGAGCACCAGCATAACATGCAGGTGGTGACCACTTTGTTTCATGGCAAAATTCACTGTCTGAAAATGCTCTGTGATCGTGAGGCTCATCAAACACTCGACATTCAAAAGAACTCTTACCGCATTCACATAGCAAATCAGCAAATCATTCTTTAATCATAAATCATCTTTATTTGAAAACAACTTACTTGAATTCTAGGTAACATTCCAAGTTAGATGTTCATTTAGATGTTCTTCTTTTCCATGGAAATCAATTAAAAACAAATGCACCATCTTGGGAGATGAGCTAAAAGATTAATGTCAGACTTTTTGAAAAAACAATTACTCGGACAGAATTATGATTGAACAACATGTGATGTTTTTGTCCTTTTTTGTTTTATTTTGGTTCTTTTATTCTGCATATTTCAGTTTGGTTTTTAATTTCATCAAAATTGTAGATGCACATATTTCTTTTAAGCACACTAGGAAGACCATGGGTTTTCTCCCCTTTCTAGAGGCAACTGTTTTAAATTCTGATAGATTTTTTGTTACTGTTGCTCATAGTTACTTCCATAACTCTAAATATAACTCATGCTATTACTTTTAATGTTTCTATTTTGAGGCTATCTAATAGGTTCTCTCTATGGAAAATAAGGATTCGCTCTCATTCACTCTTCCTCAACCCGACTGACCCCAAGTATCATCTTAATTAGTTTCGTTAGATTACTATACAAGATTTACCTTATGATAGTTAGGCCAATGCTGGGTCATATATGAATCTATAATAACTTTTCCTGTTTGTTGAGCAACATTTTGGTTTTACTTGAAGTTAATCATCACACTTGTGTTTTAGTTGTTCAAATTTCTGTCACTAACTTTGCAAACTTTTCCTCCAGTGTCTAAGCTTCACACGCGAGCTAATTTCATTGATTGCATATTTGTTTCATCTCTGGTGACATCCGACCTGTTCTAGTCTGGGCAGGTTTCTTCCCAGTCCTCAGCTGGCTCCTTCTTAACCACCAACTTGGGGCTGGATTTCCTATCACTGGATCCTGTGTCTTTATTGCTAGTTTAGTTCATAGTTTTGGTGGAGCACATTCTCAAGAGCATCCATGTGTGGAGAACTAATTTGACAAAGACTTGATGTGAACATGTCTCTATTTTCTAATGTAAATCATTTTCCCTTGGGATATCAAAGGTTTACTGCACTGACATCTTCCTTCCAGTATTGTTTTTGAGGTATCTAAATCCATTCTGATTCCTGATCCTTCATAAGAAGTATGCTTTGGGGAGAAGGAGGTTCTGCCACCTGATAGCTTTTGGATACTTCTCTTTGCCCCCATGGCTGAAATTCACAATGAAGTGCTTGGTGTCGTTTTATTTTTATAGATTATGCTGTACACTCAATAGGTCCTTTTTATAGGGGAAAAAACAAACAAACAAAAAAACAGTGTTTTCTTCTTGATACGTCACTTTCATTGCATCTGACAAGAGATAGAGGAGGAGCGTTATCACACCAAGCAATTCTCCACTTCTTGGCAGACACCAACTAGGTGGCCCCCAATTCAATTCAACTCTGACACTAACAGAATCAGTGTAGGCCCCAAAGATTAAAGGTTCAGTCCCACAAGACTGCTCCACACTTTGGAGGCCAGTTGCAAACAGCAGGTTCCCAGGTTACCCACAACTTCTGTCCTACTTGGCTACAAACCAGAAGTTCCCACGCCCAACTCTGTGGGTCTGATAATTTGCTAGAGTGGCTCATAGAACTCAGAAAAGCACTTTGCTGTTACCAGTTTCTTATAAAAAGATACAGCTCAGGAACAGCCAGATGAAGAGATGCATAAGGCAAGATATGAGGGAAGGGGCAGTCAGGCTCCATGCCCTCCATGGCTGAGCCACCCTTCCAGGACCCCTACACACGTTCAGAAATCTGGAAGCTCTCCAAACACCATCTTCTTGGGGTTTTATGGAGGCTCCATTTAGCAGGCAGGATTGATTAAATCATTGGCTGTTTGTGATGTTCATCTCCAGCTATCTCTCCACTGGTGGGAGGTTGAAGGGTATGGCTGGAACTTCCAACCCTCTAATCATTTGCTTTAGTTCCTCTGACAAGCAGCCCCATCCAGCGCCTGTCCAGGAGTCTCCAGCCACCGGTCATCTCATTAGCATACTAAAAGATGCTTATCATGTCGGAGGTTCCAAGGGTTTTAGGAGCTACATGCTATAAAATCAAGTATTCAGTGGAAGACTAATATGGTTTGGCTCTTTTGTCCCCACCAAAATTTCATCTTGAATTGTAGCTCCCATAATTCCCATGTGTCATGGGAGAGACGCGGTGGGAGGTAATTTAATCATGGGGGCAGGTCTTTCCATGCTGTTCTCACGATAGTGAATAAGTCTCATGAGATCTGATGGTTTTATAAATGGGAGCTCTCCTGCCCAAACTCTCTTGCCTGCCACCATGTAAAACTTCCCTTTGCTCTTCGTTTATCTTCCACCATGATTGTGAGGCCTCCCTAGCCATGTGGAACTGTGAATCCATTAAACTTCTTTCCTTTATAAATTACCCAATCTCAAGTATGTCTTTATTAGCAGCTGGAACAGACTAACACGAAGACCAAAATATATATTTCTTATTATATTACAGTATCACAGCCCTCTTAATGTACAAACTCATTTTCTACAATTCTGGGTAATGTCTTGAATACTTTTTTCTCTGATAATTTCTTTTCTCTCTTCTTCTTCCTATTATTCAGATGGATGTAACTGCTTCTTGAGCTGACTTCTCACCAATCCCTCATTTCTGGTCATTCTTAACCTTTCTTCCAGATGTGCTGCAGACTTCAGATCTCTTCTAGGGTTTGCCTTGGGAATCAGCTTTGTCAGACCTGTGGGATAAAATGTCATTTATCCTGCTTTCTAGATTCTGAAATTTGATGATTCTGTTCTCCTCTTTCATCTCTTCTTTCTTAAACCCTTTTAAAAAAATTCTGTAATTGTCATTTACTGGAACTTCAGAAAGAAGCAGAGGTCAATACCTGTGTTCAATGGATACACGAGATAAAAAGAAATTATTTAGGCAGTTAATGAGGGTAAGAGAGTTCTTGGTAAGGCTTCCCTTTTAACAAAAGCAGCTCCAAAATCATTTCTCTTCTAACAAAGAGCAGCCGGTAAAATCAAGCTGCAGACCTAGATAAGCGAGCTAGAAGCTTTCACAGGTAAACGTGGCAACTGTGCCAATAGCAACACACTACCTAAGAGCCAGGTATGTTCAACATGGAGGTTCCCTCTTCCCTTTTGTCGCTACATAGGCAGTAAAAAAGCAGGCAACATGGAGCCAGCCAGGTAGAGACCCCATCTGCAGCATAAAAGATTAGGGTAAGGTGTCCAGCTTCCTCACGCCCTATGCAAACAGCACACCTGGTCTGACTAATCTCTTGGCTCCTATGTAAATCAGACACCACCTCCTCAAGCTCCTCTATGAAAGCCTATGCATTTCACCAGGAAACCGGAAGACCCACTTGGGAGCGCCCCCTCTGTCTGCAGGAAAGAGAGCTTTTCTCGGCTCTTTTCTCTCTCCTATTAAACCTCTGCTCTTGAACTCACTTCTTGTGTGTCTGTGTCCTCGATTTCCTTGGTGCGAGGCAAAGAACCTGGGATATTTACCACAGACAATGCAGCCACTTCACAATCTTGCAAATTTTCACAAAGTCCTTTTCATTATTATGTAAGGAGTTGGAACTAACTGATGAGGGTTTGATCGTGATTGCCTCCAGTTCTCCCTGATAGCACTTGGATGAGCTGGACAGATGCAGGATTAACAAAGGCCTGTAGGGTGGAGCAAATATGTCTTATTACCAAGGGTAAAATTTCAAGTGAAGAGACTCCTGTACAAGAGCAACCACCACAACAAAATAAATAACCGTGGATTTGGGACTGAGCACTAGGAAAGAGTGAATATATGTTTTTGAGGTCAGCTGTGCTGAAGACAAGAGGAAATTTGCCAAATAACTTCCAAATGTGACACTTTTCAACCTTGGTTTATGATTGAAAAGCCAAGAAAGACTAAGCTAAAATGGAATTCAGCTTCCCAGCCTAAACAGATAGGTTCAAAATACAGCTAAGGAAAATTTTACTGGGAAAGCTAGTTGTATCCATTTACCCTGTTCTACACATATCAATTAGAAATTTCAAAAAGGTAAGTTTGATTTTATTCCGACATTTGAAAACATCTTTATAGCAATATTATCTAGAGAATACATAGATAACAATAGAGATATTTCAATTAATATTTGCTTTAGAATGCATCAGGGACTGTAATCTTTATGCTATATATACTAAAATGTATTCTGTTGTAACCAGAAAAGTTAGAGCATTATTGAATTTAATTCAGACTCCTGTCTTCAAAAGCTATTTACAGCTACCACACAGTCAACATCATTGGACTTTTTAGTACATGGTCTTGTTTGCAAGACAAGAGAATGAGTTTGTTGATCAGATTAGGAAATTACTGATTGACCTCAGCATAAATAAACCGTTACTCTTCCTGCTCATATAGAGACAGTAGAGTGGATTCCGCAGTCAAGTACACAAATATTGTTTCAAAGGAGGTCCCAGAGAGCTATGAAGGCGCCTGAGAAGGATTGACATTTAGCTGCTAGTTACTGCAATGCAAACGAACAACTTGGTAAAATCGCAACTATCTATGACTTACCTAGATCATGCCAGGAATGAGCAAGTCTAGGCCATGGTGCTAACAGGATCATTCAACACTGCATGTTCAACAACCACACTTTGACTCTGACTTGAGCTTCCCATTCTCTAACTTTTCTCTTTTTACCCAGAGCAGTGCTTTCAAATTCATTTTAGTTCTTTATTGTATTTTCTAAAAGTTATATTATTAAAGTAATACACAGGTTACAATTGAAGAGCTAATGCTTTTCTTTCCCAACTGTTTACACTTCCAGTCATGCTCTCTTCTGTAAAATCTGGAATATGGGATATGTGGGAATATTGAAAATACAGTCAGTTCTGACAGAATGGGACATATGTTTCTAAAACTTTTCAGTGCTATCCAAAATTGTGCAAATAACATCACAGAACTTATGGAAAAGTCGGAGTTGGGGAACACCACTCAGAAACTTTGTCAGTGACACACAAAAGAAAGTAAAACCTAATAGCAGCAGCACAGTTTTACACATGTTAAGTGGTTACAAAGTATATTTAAGTACTACAATAAATATGGTGCCTTATCTTTAAAAGACCTGTAGTTTGCTTGAAGAAGTGGGTGTGGGAAGTGTGGCAGCTTGTGAACTATCACGAAAGTGGAAGGAAGGTTCTCAGAAATGGGAGAGAACGTTGTAACATCCCATGTGCAAGAGAGTGACTCCTGACACACATTGCTGGGAGAGGTTTGAGGTGCATTTTATGTATTTGTAAGTGGCTTTGTCAAGATGGTGAAATTTTTTGCATTCAACTAGCGTTTCTTGTGGATGAAATTTTGCACAATCAAACACAAAATTCGTGTTCAAATTGTACACTAATCACACGATCCATCGTGAAACATCCAGAGCACTCAGGCCTTGTTCCCCTTTGCCATCACCAATTCCCCTTTGTCTCTGATTCTGCACACGAGCCTGAAGATCCATCCATCATTGAGCCCTCCCCTTGAGATTTGGTGAGGGGTGGGGGAGAAGTCACAACTCCATAGTGTGCAAGGGGAGAGAAAAGACCAAGTGCAATCATCTAATCACAATTTTCATCTGATCCCATTTTAAAAATAAACTGATGCCACTAACCTCTACTTCTGTTAAGGAAAGAACTGTGTCTTTTCTGTCTCTATGTCCAATACATTGCAGTGCATCTGGCACAGAGCTGACACCCGATGATATCTAATGATAGATTGCAGGAGTGCACATTCCACTAGAATAACAGCCATATTATGTTTCCTAAGACCCTTATTCTGTTTCAGATTCTATAAATATAAATTAAGTTTTAAAAGGAATAAACTGACAAAGAGGTTTGGCCACAATGTCTCAACATCACAACACCTAATGATGTAGATCATCAAACTTTTTAAGCTAGTCCTCCTATTTTACAAGATGAAGGAAGAAAGAGCATGGAATCTAAAGACATATGGCAGGACTTAAGAAAGAGTATTTCGTAAATGATAGACTCTAAAATATCAGGCCCAGAGAGCCCTTTATTACTTTATTTCTGTGGCAGGAATTTTTGCCATGAAGTTTCCACCATCAAAATTTACAAACTTAAGTTTTTGCTTGTGCCGATTTGTGTGTGTTCCAAGTCTTTACCAGGCCCTTAAGAACCAAACAGAAACGTAGCTGCTTTGCATAGATTCAAGAAGTAGGTGGCAGTTCCTAAGCTGGAAGAGAAAGCAAACTAGCTAAGACAAGGAGACTTTCCAGAGAGAATGTTCTGTAATGTTCTTTAACTGAAGCACTAAATAGAAATTGCACATTCAGATGTCTCTTTCAAGAGGCACCTATTTAGTTGGGTAACTAAGCTGTTTTATTCTCTGTAGTTCATAATATTTACTTGGTCTCCTCTATTTATTTTTTAAAATACTTCAAATGAGGAGATTATCAGACAGTCAGCAAATTTTTTACATGAGAAGAAGTTAAACTTTAAAGTAGCAAATGGAAAATTTTCAAGTTATAAGGCCTATATGAAATTATAAGACCACCATTTAAACTGCATATATTTGGAGAAATTTGTTAATAAATATTTTGGAAAGATAAAAAGCTATTGAAAAAATTGTCATTTCAAATAAACTTGCAATGAAATCAACAAATTGAGGATTGAATTATATGCCAGTCATCACTTATCAATTCCAAGACTTACCAAGGCCATTAAATGCCTTTATTTATAAAAGAAATTATTAAATACAACCCCTTGCACTAAAATGTAGATTTCAATTAGGAAGAAAAAGATGTACAATGTACCACTTCCCAAAGGGTCTATTTGACTTCAGTGATCAAAATGCTTAATACAGAGTAGGAAGGACAGGTAGGAGGAAAGAGCCCCTAAAATATTGACCTAGTTTAAGGACTGGCACTATGAAAAACTAAGCTACAAATTAGAAGACATTCTAGTTACACCCTGCCTTTGTTACTACCCAGTTTTTGTTTTATTTATTTATTGTTCTGAGACAGAGTCTCACTCTGTCCTCCAGGCTGGAGTGCAGTGGCGCAATTTCAGCTCACTGCAACCTCTGCCTCCTGGGTTCAAGCCATTCTCCTGCCTCAGCCTCCTCAGTAGCTGGGACTACAAGCATGTGCCACCACGCCCGGCTAATTTTTTGTGTTTTTAGTAGAGATGGGGTTTCACTGTGTTAGCCAGGATGGTCTCGATCTCCTGACCTCATGATCCACCTGCCTTGGCCTCCCAAAGTGCTGGGATTACAGTGTAAGCCACCGTGCCCAGCCTACTCCCAGTTTTTAAACAAGAGAACACTCATTTAACAGAAGAGTAGTAAGACTCAACACACACGTCTCTTTGCTATGAGGGGTATGCATGACATACACTCTACCCTCCACCCTCCAAGAATTTATAATCCAGATAGAAATACGGAAGATCAACAACACAAGAGCTAAATATAAAACAACTGTTACAGCAATATCACAGAGCAATGTGCTGTTATTTACAAAGTCTTTGTATAATCCCAACATTTGCCTTTGGAGGGGCAGGTGTATATAAAATCCAATTATTCTTATAGTTAACACCAAACACTGCATTATTGTGTTCGCAGTACAATAAAATATTAACTTATTACAATATGAGATTCAGAACACTGCCAGACTGGGAAACACAAATAATTCAATAAAAAGAAAGGAATCTTTTGTCTCTGAGCCACAGTAACCCTACAAAGGATTCATATTTCTTTTGGCAAGATGAATTTTCGGAAGGCTTAAACAGGGAAGTACAAAATTGATTTTGAATAAAACAACAAATATTTAAATGAAGTGATTAAATGCTAATCACTGAGAAAATAAATAATGCAGCATTCCTTCAGATCTGCCTAAGAACTTGGCTCTATGTGACCAACAAGGAAAATAAATCTCAACAGATGTAATAATTCAAGTTGATCCCTTCATGCTGAGCCCCTATCTGCTTTCCCCCACTGCTCCTCACTTTAGTGAATAACCTTTTCCTTTCCACCTCATCCTTATTCTCTTCCAAACTTTCTCCCCCATGACAATTCCAAAACTGCTCCCCAAAAATCATTAATGACCTTCATGTTGCTACATCCAGTGATCAATTCCCACTCATTACACTTGACCTCTCAAGAATGTTCACAACAGTGGGCCACACCTTCCTTCATACATTCTCTTAGGCGAGCCGCATCCTCTTGGCTCTTCGGCCTCAGGGCTTCCTTTGCTAGCTCTTCTTTGCACTGCTTCTTACTGTTGGATTACACTCAGGGCGTAGCTTGACTTTCTATCTCCATTCACTCCCTAAGTGGGCTCATTCACTGCCCATCATTCTCAATGTCGTGTATATATCTCCACCTAAGAATGCATATCTCCAGCTCAGAACTTTCTCCAGAGCTCCAGACTTGAATATCCAACCACCAATATGATTCTTTCACTTCTACTAGACATCTCAAACCTAAAATGTCCAAAACTAAACTATGAATCTCCCCCACCTCACATTCAAATAGGATTTTTCACCATCTCAGTCAAGGGCAACACCATCCTTCTAGTTTGTCAGGCCAAAAAATCAAGGTTCCCTAATCTATCAGGAAATCAGGAGGGTTCTACCTTTATATATATCTAGCATCTTGTCACCTGTTACACTCTCACGGCTATCACTCTCCACTGAGCCACCATTAGCTCTCAACTGGAATATTGCAATAGCCTCAGAGCAGATCTCCCTGTGTGATCTTTGCTGCCTGTAATATGGTCTTAGAGGAGCAGCCAGAGTGAGACTTTTGAGCATAAGTCAGACCATGTAATTCCTCTGCTCCAAATCCTAAAATGGCTCCACATTTTAGAAGGAATGACAACCCCCCAGGTGGCCTTCAAGGCCCTAAACAATCAGGCCTCCTGGTTTATCTTGCTCCATCACCCACCCTATCCTACCTGTAGCTCACTGGGCTGCAGACACACTGGACCCCTTAGCCTGGCTCAGATTCTGTGGGCCCACCCTGATCACCTTAATAAATAAAGGAGCTTGTTCTGTTGCCCACTCCTCTTAGCCTTCTCTGTTGGTGTCTCTTTCCACCACATGTATAACCTTGGAACATATTTTAACATTTATTTATGTTCAATGTTATTGTCCTTTTCTTCCAGAGATTTTTGTCTGTTTTGCTCCATACATTTTCCAAGCACCTCTTATTGCCTCCAGCACAAATTGTATTTAATAAATACTTGAGAAAAGAATGAATAATTGGCTCAACCATTTCCCAGTGGCTCAGACTAAGTACTTTGGAATCATTCTCATTTCCTCACTCTCTTTTACACCTATTCAATCCAGCAGAAAAATCTTAGTTTTCCTGGCTAGGAAGTACATCCAGATATATCGAAAAGCAAACCACTTCTCAATCCACGGCTAAGCTCTGATACAAATCGCCATCATCTAAGGCCTAAGGCCAGTACTAGCACAATAACCTTATGCTTGGCCTCCCCATGTCATCCTTGTCCTTTATGCAGTTTGTCTTGCACAAAACAGCCAGAGAAACTTGTAAAATCCTTAATCACATAATGCCACCCTTCTCAACATTTTTCAGTGATTCCCATCATTGAGCCCAAATTCTTACCTGAGTTTATAGCATTCTTCTTGATTTGGACTCTACCTATGCAGTAACAACTTTAAATTTAATTTTATTTCTATTTTTTTTTTTTTTTGGAAAGAGGGTCTTGCTATGTTGCCCAGGCTGGTCTCAAAATCCTGTCCTCAAGCGATCATCCTGCCTTTACCTCCCAAAGTGCTGGGATTATAGATGTGAGTCACTGTACCCAGCCCTACCCTCTACATTTCTTTCCTCTCTCAACTTTTCACTTCACTCCAGCAACATTGACTTGCTAGAAGTTCCTCAATAAGGCAAATTTAGTCCTGCATGAGAACCTTTGTACTCGTTTATCCTTCTGACTCTTCCTCTGAATTCCAGACTTTCTCATGGCTCACACTCCTTCACTGAAGTTTCATCTTAACTATTGGAACCTCCAAGTCTTTCCTGATCACCCTACATAAAAGAGTTTCTTTACCCGCTCTCAGCATTTCCCTTCTAGCCTGCTTTTTCTTTGAAATATGCATAATATATGGTAACATCATATTACATATATGTTTATTGATTATTTTCTCCAAACTAGAATCCGCATGAAGCTGAGACTGTGTTCTGCCCACTGCTCTATTTCTGGTGCCTAGAACAGTCCTGTGAATTAATAGGCACTCAAAAAATACTTACTGAATAAATGAAGGATATATGAAGAGATTGACTTTAATCCTTGAGCTGCATAAAGTAAAAAAATGAAATTGTATCCCAATCCATTCATTTTTGTGTTAATAAATATTAAGCTAAGTTCTATTCAATGGGTTGAGCTTTGGTCACCGGAATAAAACATGAGACAGCTTAAAACATTCCACACCATTACTTGGTTACAAACTGTAAACAAATATACTTTAAGTTTTAGGCATAAAGATTGCTAAGTCTTTTTATGAAGACCTGTGACTTCTTTCTGAATGTCATAACTGCACTCTATAAAATTAGAAAGGTTTTTATTCTCTTCTATTCAGCTATTACCTTATATAGAAATTCTACTGTGTAAGTGAATTACGGAAACAAGAACAAAAAATCCCAGAACAAGGCTTCACTTGAGATTAGAGTCACAAATCATAATCACTTGGATTTGATCCTATCATCCAGATGCACTACCAAAAGATTTCTCTTTGAGGTTTCTCCCACTACAAATTGTGGCATCACAGTCAAGGATTTGTTATGTATTTACAGCTAAAGACAAAAACACCCCTAAACATTTAGTAATATTTTATCTACAAAACTTCAATGTGTTATTTCCTGTCATTTTATCATCCATCTACCTAGGTCATAACCAGAAAAAAAAAAATAGTGATAAGGAGAAAAAAGTCTGAGGAAAAAAATACATTCTGACATATCAGATGATTGCATCTGTTGGTTTTATCCTGTGTTGGACTTTGGGTTTTGACTGTGCTGTCGTGAATGTTGATTTGTGATGAAGATTCATCAAATGTTGACCTTCTTCCCTCAGGTTTTGTCTAAGTGCTAACCATGTGGAAATAATTACAATGTACACCATTGTACATACATGAGTTATTTTATTAGCAGAGCATAGAAACATCTTTGAGAATTGGCTAGAATTTCGATGGTGGTGTATGCAAGTAAGCCCTGAGCTATTTGCTAAATATTTGAGCAAACAGAGCATTGTTTATTTAGTTCTCGTTAGCTCCCCATGTGCGTTCTTGGAATGCAGTTGTAGATTTTCTGTTTGAGTTTAAGGGAGGCCACAACCAGAAAAATCAGAAGTCTAAACTAGGGTTTCTTCTTTCTTCATTCTTTGCAATTTCTTTTTTTTCTCCGATTCCTTGCCTGTTTCTGGTGACCTCTTTAGTTCCATGGTGCTTTTTCTGGTTTCACTCTTAAATGTGAGCTCTGAACGATTCTAACTCTTTTTTTTTTTTTTTTTTTTTTTTTTTTTTTTTTGGTAACTACTGGAGGCAATGGCCTGTGCTGGCCCTGAGGATTCAAAAGACTTTTAAAATTGTGTGTTCCAGAATAAAATGCTCTCCATACAACTGGGTCTAAGAGGTCCCAGGCTTGCTTCTGATTGTTCCTCTCTCTGTCTTCATCTGTAAACACCCACCTCCCGGTTCAAAATGTCAGAGAGAAGCACTTCTTGCTGAGGTTCCTGTCTTTGTCCTCCTGAACCCTATTCCAAAGACAATCAGAGCTTTTTTTAGGGTGAATGAACCTAAAGAGATTTTTCTAATCCATTTTCCTTCTTGAAGCAGGATCACTCCTTAATGATCTCAAGGGAACAGTAGCCTGGAACTAACAGAGCCTGATAGCAATTTAAGATAGTCCATCCTAAGTTATCCAACCAAGTTGATTGTTTTACAATCTGGGCCTCTCTCAAGCTGTATTCATCGGGAAAAAATTCACAAAACTTTTCATGGAAAAAATCCTTGAGCAACATATTTAACAGCAATATGCTAGTATATTATCTTAATTTGATATTATTTAAAATTAAGAATATTCAGCAAGAAAACTTTATAAAACAGACTCATGTTTTCAGTGTTTGGGTCAAGGACATTTATTAAGTAGTGACAACTCATATCTTTCGCAATGCTGTGTGCTCAAGCAGTTTCTAGTGGAACTGTGTAAATAATTAAGATCTTTGGAGCAGAAGCGTCAGTGAGGTTGCAGAATGGTTTATGGATCAGGAACTTTGCTACTGAGATTTTCAATTTATTTCTTAAAAAAACAGACAGAGATAAAAGGAAAATTTATACCGATATTCCTATCACTAGTAGGTTATTTTTAGTTATTTCATTTTTAATGATTTAATATTTTATAATTATAGATTTAGAGCTACATGAATAAATATTTTATCTTAGAAACCAAATTACTTTTTAATTTTGGATCTGTCATTTGAATGGGAACGATTAGTGTTTTAGGGGTGAAATATGGGGGAGAAATTAACCTATTTAATTACAACTTAAGTATATTTCAAATAATACTAATATATAAAAAATATCTTCCAGAGTTTTAGAAATCACAATACATTTGCTACTAATATACTTAAATTTTACTTTTTTCTTTTCTCTGGATTTAATATTCAGAACTATATTATTTTCCTTCTGTTTCATATCCGTTTTTAAAATTAGGTATTTTGGTTTTCAAGCTATGGAAGAATTAGAATAAGAACAGAGCTTTGTAACCCTCATGTTAACTGGGAACACTTACTTCTTAAAGTCTAAATAACATTTGTTTGAAAGCCCATGCCATTCTATCTGGGAGAGCTCTGCAAATTCATGGGGAGCAGACATTTTCATGGTTCCTAATCCTACTACTTCTGAATCAGTTCAGTTTCTGGATGTGTCACTGTCTTGTGTTTGCTGGCCAGACTTCCAGCCATGTCGACATAACTGTGGAATTTTCCTCAAGCTTCTCTCTCCCTATCCCTTCCTTCTCACAAAATATCCACTCACCAAGACATTTGGGGTGTGGAAGATTTTACTGAATAATTGAGGAAAAAGACGGCAATGATGACCCTGTAAAAGTTTTCTGCGTGCGCACACACATCTACATACACACCCATGTTCACACATACACACACACGCAGAACCATTTGAAATATGGAAAGCAGACTCCTAAAGCAAGCCCTGGTAAATTTTAATATTTGATTTTATTTTTAAGAAATAGAATCACCTAGTTCACAAATAAAATCCGTACAGAATGTCATGTGTTGAGAAGACCCACTTCATCTCTATCTGCATGCATCCCGTCCTCCACACCCACCCACCAGAGGTAATCACTTCTATAAGTTGTTTGTATATTCTTTCTGTATTAGTCCGTTTTCAAGCTGCTGATAAAGACACACTGGAGATTCAGCAACTTACAAAATAAAGAGGTTTAATGGACTTACAGTTTCACATGGCTAGGGAGCCTCACAATCATGGTGGAAGGTGAAAGGGACTTCTTACCTGGTGGTAGCAAGAGAAAATGAGAGCTAAGAGAAACGGATTTCCCCTTATAAAGCCATCAGATATTGTGAGGCCCACTCATTACCAAGAGAACAGCATGGGAGAAAACACCCCCATGATTCAACCGTCTCCCTTCAGGACCCTCTCACAACACGTGGGAACCGTGGAAGCAGAATTCAAGATGAGATCTGGGTGAGGACACAGAGCTAAACCATATCACTTTCCAAATCTGTTTTTGTAAATATAAGCAAATATATAAACTCATTATCCACTTTCTTAAATAGTATACTGTATACATCATTTGCACCTTGCTGTTTTCATTTATTAATACATCCTGAAGACATTTTCCAACATTACAGAGCTTCTCCATTCTTTCCTATACATGCACAGTATTTCGTTATGTGGATGCACTACAGTTAACCAGACTCCTATTATTGGACAAATTGAGTAATTTCCAGTCTTGTGTTATTGCAAATATTGCTGCAATGAATAATCTTTTATATTTGCCATTCTATAAATATACACGTATTTGTAGGATAAATTCTCAGAGGTAGAATTGCTAGGTCAAGTGGTAAAGGCATTTGTAATTTATATAGATATCTTCCATAATGTTTGCGCTGCCCTGTACACTAGCAGGATATCTGAGTGCCTGTTTCTTCACAGCTCTGTCAAAAGTGTGAGTTGTAAAACTTTGGGGCTTTGATAATCTGCTGTGTGAAAAAAGTAGCCTTTATGTGTCATTTTAATTTGCATTCTCCTATTACCTGTAAGCCATTTGTATTTTTCTGTAAACTATCTGTTCAGGTTCTTTTTACTGCTTTATTGCCTCCTTAGTCTTTTTCTTCTCTATTTCTAATAATGCTTATATATTAGGGAGATTAGTTGTCTTAGGGAAGAATGAGTTGCAAATGTTTGTCTAATTTCTCATTTGTCTTTCAAGTTCATAGAGCCATGCAGAAGTTTTTTGGTTGTTTTATTTTCCCTCTTTATAAAGTTTGGGTTTGTTTTTATTGATTTGGGATTATTTTTGGTTCTGTTTATATATTTGTTTTTAATGGCTGCTGGATTTCAAATAACTAGTAGGAAAGTCTTCATTTGTTAAAAAGGAATCAACTCATGTTTCAATGTGGTGCTTTAATCTTAATGTAATAGATTGAGGTATGAATACAATTTTATCTTTTTCCAGATAGCTACATGGTTCTCCTAACCCTATCTTTAGGGTATGGTGAGTCTATCTTTACTTCAATTATTTGTCACCTTAATCATATACTAAGCTCCAAAATGTGTTGGTATCTATTTATGGACTCTTCTTCTGCTCTTTTGCTCTGTTACCTTTTCATGTAGTGACACTACATTATTGAAGCAACAGTGTATTTAATTATCTTCTAGGGATACATGTTCTTATTGCTTTTATTTTAAATAGTTTTCCGGGTTATCCTTACTTGGTTACTTTTCAGATGAACTTTCGCTGTCCTTGCTTAAGCATTGTTTAACTATTGTTGCATCCTATTTTAGCATTAACTGATGCCGTAAAGAAGTCCGATGCCAATCTAGTTTCCTTCTACTTCTGAGAGATGTGATCCTTTTGGCTGGCTTCTCTTCAAGCGCATTGAATTTGAAGTTCAATAGTTTTATTAGGATATATCTCAAGTTGGGTCCACAGGGTTCATTTTTCCTGAAAAGTGGCTTGTCTATTTATATACATATGTTCGAGTCAGGAAATTTCAGGGAAGTTTTCTTATACTTTTAAATATTCACCCCCCAAACCCTCCTTTCACTCTGCTGTACTGTATTTCACATTTATATGATAATTCACTGGCAGACTATAACATTTAGAAGTGTATATGAGGCTTTGCCTGAGCTAGTTTACACGTTGCTATAAGAACAAATGTTACGTACTCACAACCGCATGTGATAGGCGTTCATATTTCCATTTTACAGATGATGATCGAGTCTCAGAGCTGCTAGGTGTCAGAACTGAGGCTTAAGCCCCAGAAAAAGATGGGTTTTTTTTCCCACAAACCATTATTTTCCAGTGTATCATCAAGAACAAAAGGTACACATACACAGATTGCATAATTACATCGAGAAAAATATACATATATTCATTTTTAGATGTTCAACTTTCTGAATACAACGTAACATGAAAGAATTTTTTAAATGGCCAATAGTTTTTTGTTTTTTGTTGTTGTTGTTGTTAGCCAGTTTTTTGTTGTTAGCCAGTTGGTTATTTCCTTAATTGTGGACCACACAGAACATCTGTTTAAGATTTTAAAAATTCCCATTCAGAGAAGAAAAATGGTGTGGAAACTGATTTCTTAACTATAGAACTAGACTTTCCTGGCAAATCACAAGTATAACACACTTTTATTTGAATGAACAAAGCTATCCTAGGTGACCTATTTGTTGACCTTTTGTCATAACTTACTTTTAAAAGGAAAGATGCAACAAGATGAAGTTCTAGGTATATCTGAGTCAGAAAAAAAGAAAAATATTTACAGTTATGTAGTCCTGTCTCCTTATTCTATAGATGAGAAAAACCAGGAGCAGAAAATTGGAGGCAAGAGTCCAAGGTTCTGGAAGAGATGGTTAGATTAGGAGCTGCAGCTTCTTTGAGCGCTGGAAACAGTCCTTAATATGGGAAGAGAGAGAGATTAAGAGGAGGAATCAATTGAACAATCTGCCTTTCAGATATATTCAAGTGAACACATTGCCCCTAGATTTTTTTACTAAAACATACTACAATCAAAAGTCAAACTATCACATTAGTTAATAAAAAAAATGTTCTGATATATGCAGTAAAAAGGAATTGAAAGCATTATTTCCAAATTGATAGTGCCATAAAAATTCACCCACATGTGAGTCCAACATGTTGTGACAAACACCCCTCATGGTCTTGCACTTTGCTTTGCATTTGTTCCAATAGGAGTTGATGTTTTAGGTATACATGCCAAAAGGTAACATGAAACAGGCATGGGGATAATTACGGTTTACCTCGGCATATTGAAAAGCAAGGAGAGGCCAAATATTATATGCAAACCCATGAATCAGAGTAGATACGAAGCATATACAATAGATTGAAGTGTGTCTTGAAAGCATATACAATAGATTGAAGTGTGTCTTGAAAGCATATACAATAGATTGAAGTGTGTCTTGAAAGCATATACAACAGATTAAAGTGTGTCTTGAAAGCACATACAATAGATTGAAGTGTGTCTAAACCCCTATTTAGGGGAGAGGTGAAATGCAATGAAAACTTTCTCAAAACCATCAAAAACATTAAGTTTGAATTTGACCCACAGAGATTGATCACTATGGAGGAATTTGACCTCCAAGAACAAACTGTTCAATTGATCCAAGGGGAATTCAATATAATTTGAAACTATTCTCACCTTACAAGATTATTTGTCTTTTTAAATTAATTTTGACCTTCAAGAAAATGAATAGAGAAATAACTCATTGTAGCACCTGCCAAACATTTGTGATGTTCATTGCTTTAATAGTAAATTGTTAATGCCATAAAGACTTCTACTTTGACCTTTTGTATCAAGGCTAGCAATGGATATCTGGCTAAGCCACCCTGCTTATTTCACTCATGGGCGTCCTAGTGATTGGCTCATGTATCCCACTGTCTCTTTATCAGTAGGGGACAACGTGATGTAACACACATCCAGACAGAATAAACCATATTGTGTCAGCATTCTCCAGAGCATTAGAAGGCCTGGACAAAATCAGGTGTTTATAAGAAAAAAATGAAATTCCTTAAGAAAGTCGAAACCCACTGATAGAATGAGATTACAGCTTATAGATCTAACATTGTCAAACTTAAATATGTGATGTACTTCTTTTATTGACTTCCCATAGGTTCTCAGAGGAAATAGTTCCTCTTTGGTCTGATATTATCTTACCTAATATTAGGTAGCACCCAGTATTAACAAAAGAAGAAAGAAGGGGCTGAGTCCAAGAGACTCAGTGGCTTGGCGTTTCTCTTCCGCCACTGGTATCTTCTCCCTCACTCCCCAAGGCATGAGATTCCATGGAAATCTAGAATTGGTTTCACTAATCTCTGAATTTTACTCTTGTTCATATAATAACATTGTATGCATTAATTTACATTTTGTAATTACATCCAATTTAACATGAGTCCTTTCTAATTCAAATATTCTCCTCTTGTATTTCTCATCATCTCTGGCTGCCTCCATTCCAACTACGTAGGATACTTCTTGAAATGTCTGCACTGTGATATTTTCTATATTCTTAGTACGACTGTGATGAAACAAATTTGAAAGCAAATTTCTTGGAAATAGTAATGTGCTTTTTTAGTATGCAGTATTCACAGAAGGTTGTAGATGTCTCTTTCAAGCAAGATGTATGCATGCTACTTTCTCTCTAGGTTTGTAATTATATTGTGTTGTCAATATGTCAATATAGTATCATATTGCTAATATATCTAATAAGATACAGTAGCATTACCTACTTCAAAAATAGAAAAATAGAACGATGTTTCAAATTTTTGTGAAGGGAGTGTTGAAAACTTTTTTTTTTTTTTTTTCAGACGGGGTCTAGCTCTGTCACCCAGGCTGGAGTACAGTGGCGTGATCATAGCTCACTGTAATGTTGAATTGCTGATGTCAAGCAATATTCCCATCTCAGCCTCCTGTGTAGCTAGAACTACAGGCATGTGCCAACACCCCTACTAATTTTTATTTTTTGCAGAGATGAAGATCCTGCTGTGTTGCCAAGGCTGGTCTCAAACCCCTGGCCTGAAGCAATCCTCCCGCCTTGGCCTCCTAAAGAATTAGGATTACAGGTATGAGTCACTGGACCACTCTGAAAACTTTTTCACTGTGAAGTTATTTTTCAGTATGAGACTAACATACTGAAACAACAAGTTGTTACTGTTGTAAGAACAGAAAAGGATATGAAGTCAAACCTGTTGTTATCCAAAAGAAGGGAATAATACTGTTTAAAAGTAGAAGATACATTGAAATATCTCTATCCCTAATTTCCAGTTCTCAAAGATACCCATTAAATAGTCATTTACTTACCTCTCACTCTGTTTACTCCTTAGACAGGTTGCATAGAGGTTGTAGCATGAATGTAGATATTGGAAATTTACTGGAGTTATGATCAGACAAACTGATCGAAGTGGAAAAGAGAATCAATCAGCCAAATAATTACAGAAGTTGCACCACTGCCTGAAATACCTTGACTGATTCTATAGAAGTTGAATTTTTGCCAAATAAATTCTGAAAATAATTACAAGCTTCCTTTTGAGTTGAATGTTACACACAGAGTTCTAATAAGAGCTAATTTGACATCATTGACACATAACAAAAAAGAAGGAACATGTTGCTTTGACGTAAGGGCACTCCAATGTCTAGGAATTTAACCATTTTGTCAGATCAGTAAGTTTTAATGCAACTAGCCAGACACCTGTCCCTCAGCCTCTCAGTCAAGGAGCAGCTTCTTTCTTTCTTTGGGCTGGGCTTATTCAAATTAACAAAACCAGTCTGGTTTCTTTTAAATCATATCCCCTGCCCCTGCTCATCTGCAGTGAAGGCTGCTGGCTTCATATTTCCATTGTTTGCTTTTATTCTGAGCAGCAGTAACTGGACTAGCTAATGTATAGCTTCCTGATAGTTAACCATTCCTTCTGGAAGCTAATCTTTAGAGGGAAAAATCTTTATGTGATTTAATGCAATTTGGGAAAAATGAGCATGTTTCCTGAGAGCTCTGAGGATATGTTGTCTTATAATGAGGCAAGAAACTTGAACCAATTATCTGAGGCATACACACAACTGTCAGGAAACAGTAGTTGATGTGCTATTAGCTGCTCTTCCCATACTCCCAGTTGTATTGCTGTGTTTTTGTCAGCATCTTGGGGAAGAAAAGGGATATTTAGGTGACGATAAATCAATGCAAACTTAATAAGCCAAGTGTTAATCTATCTCTACAATTCTCTCAAAATATTCTAAAATACCTGGTACAATTAATCTATTCTTTAGCATCACAGGAAGAAGTTTGTTGACTTTATTTTATATTTATTCTATTAATTGGGGTAACAGGCTATCTAAAATAAAATATGCCAGATTTTGAATTATTCACACTTTTAGGTACATTTTTAGTCAAAATGTTGCCTTCCTGCCTATAAGGCTTTGGTAACTAGTAATTCTCATTATGCAGGAGGCATTTTCCTGTCTCGAATGTCAAAACAAGAGATTATGGCCACTATAAAACCTGCACACATAGTCCAGATTTCAATTATCTGTGGATGACTCAACACATTATACATGGTGTGTATGGCCCAGGATGCTTGTCCTCATAATGTAGCAGTTTCAACCAATTATCCAGCACATTCTCTGTCATCCTGCAAAGTGTCTAACTATGCAATGACAGTGTAGCCTTAAGGATGCTCCAGGTGACTGCAATATATGTTAAAGGCCACACTGAAGTCGTAAGAATTTAGAAGTGTGCTCTCTTATGGCGACTCTAATTCCAAGACTTTGACTTGAGAAAACCTCCTGAAAATGCCCATGAGTAACAAATTTCTCCTGATCACTAGAGCTATAAATAATAGGTGGAAATATCCAGGTCTAGACTCACAGCTCTTAGAGTGCCCAAAGGAGAATACATTCCCATGAGCTCACGCATTCATTCTTTCAACGAGTATTCAAGCTTTTGCTATGTATCAGGTACTACTTGGTACATACTAATTGGTTCTGAAAATCTCAAAGCTTAATTTACAAGTTGATTCCAGTAAGAGGTTAAAAACCTGGCCTTCTTCCGAATAGAAAATGTCTGAGGCCTTTATTAAAGGAAATGAATACACACATACACATAGGCATACATACATGTACGTACATACACCCAAAGTTTGTTGTGGAGCGGGTAGGTGTGAAGATGTCTTATGACCATGTAATAATGTCATATGTAGCTTCAAAGACATACCTAGCTATGAAAATCTGTTTTTGTGAGATTTTTTTCCCTCTTGGATAGATAAGTCCAAAGAGGCACTTTAGAAATATAAAATGTTTTCCATTCAAGATGTGTCTCAACAAAATTTATGTCTCTATTGTCAGGATGCTTTTAAGTATATTTATGGTCCTGTGAGCTAGGGAGACATCCCATGGGGTAGTATTTGGAAATGTTTATTTCTCTTTCACCTCAAAATAAATAGCTAGAAGGACCCCTTGCTGACTTCTGGCCAGAACATCAGATGCATGGCTGCCCACTGGAGAGCTCAAAGACAGCAGGAAGTGGTATCATCTTTCTAAAATAAGACTATCACTTTAGGTACCCAAAGGGAGACTCAAGAGTTCACTCTAAGTGGTGGGAGCCCAGGGAAGTGGATATTGTCAATCCTGAAAGGTAAGGAATGGCCCCCAAATATCCTCTTAATTTTTCTACTGTTATAATGTTGGATTTTTCAGTAATGATATGATTCAAATGTCCTCTTTATGTTCATGCATCATTATCTAATTTTACATTCTACTTCAAGAAGTTCATTTAAGTCACCTAGATAGGTGGTTGACAAACTCAGAAAAGACTTTTAAAAAATAAGTTCCAAATGATATAAGACAGCTCCCTTCTCTCCTTTTGACCTCTATTGTGCTGATGCCAACCTTCACATTCCTAATTGCCAGATTTCTGAACAAATCTGTGACTTTCAAATCAGCATTTGCACCTTGATGTTTCCCATTACCGTTTCAGTGTGGCTAGAAAAACTCCTCACTCTTCTTACTCACAGTGATCCCAGGACAAAATCATGATTTGTGGGCAAACACCACAGACAGGGCCCACTGGATCTCCCTCACAGAGGCAGTAAGAAGGGCAGCCTCACTTGGCTACTCTGCTTCCACCCGAGAGAGTTTCTACTTCCCAGAGAGCAAAATATGCTGCAGCCATAAAACGTGAATGAAGAAGTTGAATATTCCTTCAGCCAACAGTTATAAATAACCACAAATTGGCAAAATGCATTATTTTAATGAATAAAGGTAGATTTTACAAGCAAAACAAAAAATACCATTCTTTCTTTGTAGAAGTGTTTCTTTGATTATTTAGTTTCTTTCCTTCACCTCCCCAAACCTTCTCCACTGTAAGAAGCCTGCCATAGAAGCATAAATGTTAGAGTAATACATCTGGCTGCAAATTCTTCCAGGAAATAAAAGATACATTTGCCATCAGGACAAAGAAATAAAGGGAACTGGATTCAGAGTCGCTCAAGCACCAGAGAACAAGTCTGCGTAACTCCGCCCTCTACTTGATTTCATTACCTCCCTAATGGGAATTTCAGTGACAGCAATGGAGTAACCATTGGGTCTCTGGTATTGTGAATGAATAAACTTACGTGAGAGGGAGTTGCATGCTTGCATTTTAAAAGCTTCCGACAAAAATATGACGTTTTACTTTTTTTTTTTTTTTTTTGAGACGGAGTCTCGCTCTGTTGTCCGGGCTGGAGTGCAGTGGCCGGATCTCAGCTCACTGCAAGCTCCGCCTCCCGGGTTCACGCCATTCTCTTGCCTCAGCCTCCCGAGTAGCTGGGACTACCGGCGCCCGCCACCTCGCCCGGCTAGTTTTTTGTATTTTTTAGTAGAGACAGGGTTTCACCGTGTTAGCCAGCATGGTCTCGATCTCCTGACCTCGTGATCCACCCGTCTCGGCCTCCCAAAGTGCTGGGATTACAGGCTTGAGCCACCGCGCCCGGCCGACGTTTTACATTTTAAGAGATAAAAAATGTATAAGCAAATACTTTACTATTTGTCTTGAACGTTAGATCATCACAGTATAAAAGCTCATAATGTGCTTGCTATACTGGCAACACACATGTTAAAAACAAACTTTCTAAAAGTCATTTAGATTTACACAACTGACAAAAAGGTTGCCTTCTGGATCGAGAATCTCCTCCACCACTTATTAAATATTTGACCTTGAGCCAGGTAATAACACTCTAAGTCTCAGTGTCCCCATTTGTAGGATGGAAATAATGATGGTGCCCTACCACAGAATTGTTTTATGTATTATATTAACCTGGAAAACAAAATCCTTAGCAGAATGCCTAACACAAAATAAGTTTTCAAACATTAGTTCTATATGAAAAAGCAAGTGGAGACAAATAAAACAGGCTGGGGCTGGAAGGATTGAGGAAAAATAGTCCTACTTTATTGAGACGAACACCAAATATTTCAAATCTGGGTCAAAATCAACTAAGAATGGATATAATACAATTTTTAAAAACACACTCCAAAGAAGTATGGACTAAAAATATATTGAGGAAATGTGTCAAGATGACAAATGTATGCAGTAGAAATATATAATAGGCTATTAGAGAAAAACCAAGATGCCTTTAAGGCCTATTTATTTCTTGCGAATGTTAAGAAAAAAATAATATAACCCTCTCTCAAACTCTTCTCCAGCACTATCGCCAGAGACAAATAGTTCACTTAATGCACAAAAGCAACTTTTGTGTCCATAGATGAAATTAGCATGAGGCAAAAAGAAAGTTCTGGTGAAAAAAAAAAAATGTTTTTTCAAGACAGTGCTGAGCCAAGTTATTTATTCACTAAGTCAACAACTATTTACTGAGTACCATCCTTGTGCAGATGTAGCAGAAAACACAGGGGATAAAAACAGTGAACAAAGTCAAGCATGGCCCAGACTCTTATGATGCTCACATTCCAGTGCAAGAAGCTAGTCATTAATCAAACCATGATCCAAATGGCTGTTTCTTGCCAACCAAGGGAAAGTGCTGTGGAGAGACAACAGATGTAGCCTGCAGTTCTGAACGGCTTCAATGAAAAGAGGGAACAAGTAGTCGATGGCTGTTAGAGGGGGTTACAGATTAAGGAGTCTGTAGTTGTTTTACTATCTTTTAAGGAAAAGGTTGGAATAAAGGAAATGAACCGGAGTCAGGATTCAGTTAGTCCATAAGCAGTGAGACCACTTAATTCTTTAAGAACTGATTAAATTTTTTCGTTTCTCTAATTCAATATACGTCTGTATTCTCTTCTGTTAGAAAAGGTCAGCACTCATGCCAGGGGAACCTGGGGTACCTATTTGTGTCCTGACAGAAGAGATTCTTCTTCCATGTTTTAAAAATAAATGTTTCCACCCAGAGACAGTAAGGAGGCTGGAAACAGCTCAATATTAACTCTAAGAGATCAAGCCAAGCAAAGCCTTTACCCAAGCTCCAGAAAACCCATTTCTGGAAGATCGTCATGTCCAAATACATGTTTCTAAGGGGGACAATGTAATTTTCTCCTCTAGGGAGTAGGGATTTTTGCCTATTCATCCTTTTTTCTAATTGTGAGTTTCATTGCATCTCATCAATTTGAAGGCTTATCTCCAGTTGAAATGTGTCTGTTTGTCAGTGCTCCAATTTAGTGTGTCTGGGATTTATCCTGCATTTGCTGACCTCTGAAAGAGACCCGCCTGGACTAGGTCGTTTCCTTTTCACTGAGCCTGTCTTACTGGAATTCCTTAACCAATGGCTCTCCTGAGCATGGAGGATGTCCTTGCTCTGGGAGGTTTCTGTTTACTTCTGGCCTTGGTGGCATTTCTCTAAGACTGGACCCCATTCTTCTAGGGCCCTTGGCTTCTTCATTTCATTATGTTCTCAAGGCTACTCCTTGGTTACGGGCAGATCTTTTGTCTCAACTGATATTTGTTTAGAGAGCTTGACGATCTACCAAATGACCTAGACAAAAGGTCTCAAAACATAACATCTGTTTGTTGTCCAAAGAACTACTTTCAGGCCTAACATGACTATAGATCAAAATTATGAATGTAACTTCTTGCAAGTGTTAGAAGGTCATCAAAAGGAAAAAAAAAAAAAAGAAAGAAAAAAATTACAAGGTTCTGTAAAGAACAGACTTTAGTTGACTGAGAGACAAGGTAATTGGTATATGCTGGAAGGTTTAAATCCCTCAAAAGAGCTGACTTGGATTTGAAGAAGATAAAATACAGACGTATGCATACTTTCTGGGATGTGTTCTGTCGGTAACTCCACGGCACTGCTAATGTAGATGAATGACAACCACAGTCAGGTCATTTTCAGATCATTAGCAACCTTCAGTTAACATGCCATAGAAATTACACTCATTTGTTATTTGACAAATATTAATTGAGTACTTGCTGTGTGCCAGGAGCTGTTCTGGGTTCTAGAGTTAAAGCAGTGAATAAAAGTCCTCATGGAGCTTACATTCCAGTTGCAAAGGATCTGCAACAAAGTGAGCGAATATATAGTGTATCAAGTTGTGGTAATAGATATAAAGGGAGGGAGGTTGGTAGCCACGGGCTCTGTTATGAAGTGAGGTAAGTGGAGGCCTCAATGAGAGAATATTTTAGCAGGGAAGTGAAGGAGATAAGGAAGCAAGCCACGCCAACATCTTGGGGAAGGGCTTTCAGGTAGAGGGATCAGCACATGCAAACAGACTAAGGTGGGAGACAGCCTGGTGTGTGTGAGGAAGAGAATGAGTGGGGAGGAGGTAGGGAAAGAGGTCAGGTAAGAGGTTGTCGAGGCATATAGGGCCTTCCAGGACGTGGTAAGGGTGTGGGCTTTTATCCTGAGTGACGTAGGAAGCCACTGGAGGGTGCAGAGTAGTGTCATAATCAAACTCATGTGGTTTAGGAGCTCACCTTGTACACTATGTTGAGAATATAACTGTAGAGGCACAGCGGGAGAACTGAAAGAACAATTCAGAGGTTACTGGAATCACCCAGAGGCAGCAGAAGCTTACACTAGGGTGGTGGCAACAGAGTTGGTGAGACATGGCAGCGTTCTGTATATATCGTTAAGAGTGGAGACAATGTGATCTGTTAATTAGTTGGCTGTAAGGCATAAGAAAAAATATGAGTCAGGATAAATCTAAACTTGTGTCCAGAGTTACAAAAAGATTGTTTTCGGGCCGGGTGCAGTGGCTCACACCTGTAATCCCAGCACTTTGGGAGGCTGAGGTAGGCGGATCACGTCAGGAGGTCAAGACCATCCTGGCTAACACAGTGAAACCCCGTCTCTACTAAAAAATACAAAAATTAGCCGGGCATGGTGGCGGCCGCCTATAGTCCCAGCTACTCGGGAGGCTGAGGCAGGAGACTGGTGTGAACCCAGGAGGTGGAGCTTGCAGTGAGCAGAGATTGCACCACTGCACTCCAGTCTGGGCAACAGAGCGAGACTCCGTCTCGGGGGGGGTGGGGGGAAAGATGGTTTTCCATTAACTAAAATCAAGCTATCAGGAGGAACAGTGTGGGTGTAAAGGGATTACCAGGATTTTGATTTTAAACATGTTCCTCTGAAGTTCCTTGTTAGAGTTCCACAAAAAGACATCATTAAGCAGTTAAATAGACAAGTCTGGAGGCCAGGGGAGGTCCAGTATGGAGAAGTACATTCAAGAGTCTTCAATATACAGATGCAAGTAGAGTAAGATTACCTAGGAGGTGACACGAAGAGACAAGGTCCATGGACTAAGTCCTTGGTCACTTGGACTTAGAAGTACAAGGAGAAGCAACTAGTGTGGCTGAGGGAAAAACAAGAGTAAGGAGTCCCAGGTGAGGTAAGCAAAGCATTCAAGATGGAAGTGTTTAGTGCATGTGTAAGCATAGTTACTGATAGAGTGAGAAAATACTCAAGAGTTGACCCTTGGGTTTAGCCATATGGAGATCATCAGAGACCTTGGTGAGAGCAGTTTTGGTGCAATTATAAGGGCCAAAGGCATTTTGAGTAGGAATAAGTGACAATAAAAGGAGAAAACTGGAAACAACACAATGTATAAGTCACGATTCTCCAGATAAACAGAGCCAATAGGGGGTATATGGAGAGAGAGGGAGAAGTTTATTTCAAGGAACTGGCTCGTGTAACTGTGGAGGCCAACAGGCTGAAGATCAGGGAAGAGTTGCTGTTGCAGCTCAGGTCTCAAGGCCATCTGCAGGTAGAATTTCTTCTTCTTCTGAAGAGGTCAGTCATTTTCTCTGAAGGTCCTCAGCTGATTGGATAAGGCCAACCTACATTACGGAGAATAATCTGTTTCAAAGTCTACTGATTTAAATGTTCATTTCATGTGAAGGTACCCTCACAGAAATATCTAATGTTTGACCAAATATTTGGATGCTATGGCCTAGATAAGTTGACATATAAAATAAAAAATTTACTATCCTAGAGAAGTCCAGGAGAGACTGTGTGTAGGAAAGAGAAATTGGGCAGTAGGTGGAGGGGAAATTACTTTTAAGATAAGAGAAATAGGCCAGGCACCATGGCTTATGCCTGTAATCCCAGCACTTTGAGAGGTCAAGGCAGGAGGATCACCTGAGGTCAGGAGTTTGTGGCCAGCCTGGCCAACATTGCAAAACCCCGTCTCTACTGAAAATACAAAAATTAGCCGGGCGCGGTGGCATGTGCCTGTAATCAGCTACTCATAAGGCGGAAGCAGGAGAATTGCTTGAACCCAGGAGACAGAGGTTGCAGTGAGCCGAGATTGTGCCACTGCACTCCAGCCTGGGCAACTGAGACTCCGTCTCAAAAAATAAATACATAAATAAGAGAAATAACAGTATGTTTTTATGCTGACAGCAATGAAAGTGAGGAGAAGGTAAAACTGATGATTCAGAAGTGAGAGGGGAGAATTGCAAGAACAATGTTCTTGAGTGAGAGGACTAGGATCTATACACAAATAGAAGGGGTGGTATTTGATAGGAGCCAGGGAAAGTCTTCCATATTCCAGGAAAATGGCTAAATCAGTGTGTTAGTAGGAGCTTATCAACAGTATCTTCTGAATACTTCTATCTTCTTACAAAATAGGAAGCAAAGTCACCAGCTAAGGGTAAGGAGGACAGAGAAGTAGAAGAGGCTTGAGGATCCAAGAAAAGACAAAACATTTATCAAGTAGAATATGGGATTGAAAAGATGAGAAATTGAACAGAATTTTCAGGTAACACTCAGGAAGGACCTGTAAACATTCATTATCATGAGTTTAAGGTGTGATCAGCCTGCATGGTTGTGTTTGTCTGCCGCGATGTTCAGGTGAACCATTGCAGGGGCAGAACAGGCTAAGAGCATAAATTAATTGGACCATGGGGCTTTGCTGTCCAAGGACAATAAGTGTTAAAAGGGATGAAGGAGTTGAGAGTTCACTCAAGAAAGTGATTATAATGATAAGCCATGGAATCTAAACTGTTTAAGACAACGAGTAAGAGGGTGATGAAGGATAGCAAAAAGCTGGGAGGATCAGTATGGATGGTGGGTCTTGTTGGGACTGAGGAATCTTTCAAATATGGATGCTAGAGGGAGTGAACTGGAAAGCTAGCTGGTGATGGCTGGAGAATACTCGAGTTGAGATTACAGAGATGTTTTATTGACAATGGCACCTTCTAAAGTGAGCATGGCTGAGGATAGGATCATTGAGGGAGAGGAAACAAAAATTGCAAATAGCCAAAATATTGAAATCCCCATAATTGGAAAGTGACAATGAGCACAGGCTTTCATCCCGAGTGAGACAAGAAGCCATTGGAGGGTTCTCAACAGAGTGGTGTCATAGTCTAACTTAGGTAGTTTAGTTCACCCTGTACACTACGTTGAAAATGCAACCATAGAGGCACAAGAGGGGAAACAAAGATAAAGATCAGAGGCTACTGAAATCACCCAGAGATGGCAGAACCTCGCAATGCGGGAGCAGCAATAGAGGTGATGAGACATGGTTGGATTCTGTGGATATCAAAATCACCATAATTTTGACAAGAACACAGTTGGAGAATGACAGTGAGCCAGCAGCTGCAATCTCTGAGAGTCAAGGGAAGTGGGCTGAGGGTTGTGGGTTGGATAGTCTGAAAACATGGCGCACACACTTCATGGGATAGTGCCTGCCTGCCCCTCACCATAGGCTGGAGCAGACATAGGGTCTCAAACTCCTGAAAAATAAAAATAAAATCCTAAGTCCCCCAGTCAAGTGAATTGGACTTCCCCTGGCCAAGGGGACCCTGGAATAACCTTGAAAGCTTGACTGTGATGAGATGGGGGTGTCAGACACGGCTCCTTATACCCCCTCCCTGGCTTACCATGATTGAGCTTTCTTCCCTAAGGACTAAAAAGAGAGTAGCTCTTTCAAAAGACTCTGCTGCTGATATTATACAACTGCCTGACATAGCCCCGTGTTTTTTGTCTGATAAAAGAGCAGACCAGAGTGGTTCTGGCAGTCTACAGACGATGCACAGTAAGGGTTTTGGCATCTTCTGATTCGCCCTTTGACACCAGAGGGCACAAAACTCCACCCTCCAATCATGCTAATGCTTTTTTGTACATAGGACCCATGAGGGGCCATGAAGCTCCATTAACATGTGCATATTTCTCCTTTCACAAACATTCATGATTCCTATTGCTTCGTGAATATGGATATTTGGCCACCCTGCTCAGCATACATGCCAGTTCCTCTTGCACCTCCCTTAAAGTATCTGTTTCTGGCTTCTGGCTGCAGGCTTTGCTCCCCAGCCCATCAGAATGGCCACCCTGCAGGCTGCAACCCCTTATGAGAAATAAGGGTCTTTTCTCCAAATTTCTGAACCCTGCCATTCTTCAGCTGACACTCCATTGAAAGGTTTTAAGGAAGAAAGCATGACCTGGAAGTGACAAAAGGAGTAAAACTCCCAAATCCAGGCCCACTGAGATGAGGGCTGTGGGAAAGAAAATGGCCACCACCTGAGGAGGCTGCCAGGGAGGACACCATGATCTCAGGGCTGGGCCAGGTTTCAGATAGAGCAAGCAGGTAACAGTCACTGTCAGAGAGGGGGTTGCAGATGATTGGCTGGGAGATCTAGAGGGCAGTAGAATGATGGTAGGAGCTGGGACAGAAGCACGTGATGTGCAAGGAAATAACTTATGATTAGAGTCCGGGGATAAGGAAATCTGTGCTGTTTGTGGGGATGGGTACAGAGTATAATGACAATATCCTTGATGTTCTCAAGGTAGATGGTTAATATCATTCATATGTATTATTGGGAAATTCTATATACTACTGTTAGTTTGTATTATTTATATTGGGGGCAGGAGGTGAGTCTGGGCAGGAGGGGACAGAGTTTGAAGCCCGCCTCCATTCCTGCCTTTGGTGACATGGGGTAGAAGAGGGGTCATCCTTGAATTCCTCACTCTCTCTCAGCTCACTCTCAACTTCAGGGGTTTTCAGTGGTTGTTTTCCCACAGCCCCATTCAGCTGTACCTGTGTAGGGGTAGAAAAGACTAAGAGCTCAAGCTAACTAGACCATGGGCCTTTGGCAGGCAAGGACAATAAGAATAGAAATAGGTGAATGATTGAGAGTTCACACAAGAGGGTGGTTCTAATGACCTGTCGTGAAATGTAAGCTGGTTAAGACAGGAAGTATGAGGGTGATGAAAGACACCAAAAAGGATATGATCAATGGGTGGTGGGTCTTGTTGGGGTTGAGGAATCCCGGAAATCTGGATATAAGAGGGAGTGATCTGGAAAGCTAGCAGGTGCTAGATTTATAGTAGAAATTGTTTCTCCTCTTGTTGGTGTCTTAGCCTATCTTGACTTGGACCCAGTGCCAAAGATTTCTGTGAATATTCCAGATAATGGCCAGTGCCTTAACGTTATCAGAACAAGCGTATATCTCTCAGCATATTTTTAGAATATGCTGAGTTTGGAAAGAATTATTTCCAAGCTCAACTCCTGCTGCATCTACATGTGTGCTGAGATAAAATTCCAGAGTCAGGCCAAATTGGAAGCCACAGCACTGATGGAGGTCAGAGGAAATGGGCTTCAGTCCTGCCTTTGTCACAAGGGGAACACCCCACCCCTCCCTCAGCTTGTTTCCTGCTATTGAAAGCAAACACTGAGCTGTGAGAATAGAGTCAACATACAAATTCTGTAATGGTACCTGTGCGTAATGTGATAGACACACTAGATAACTTTCTTAAAAGCATTAGTAAGGAATGAAGATAATTTTTTTAGTGCTGTGCTCTACTTCAAAAGAATGTTAGAGAGTTTGGAGACCATCTCACATGGACAGGTGAGCTCTGCAGAAGAAGCCCCAAATCTTCAACCAAGGTCATTAGGAATAGTCTGGAGCTTGGGAGAAACACTTATGAACCTAGTGGTTGAGAAAGAGGCCACAAATTGGAATGCCTATAGAGGCCTAGAAATAAAGTAGGCCAGCTATCATGTAATAGGGCATGGTGGGGACTGTGGCAAACTAGAATGGGCACTGATTTTCAGGACAGCCATGAATTAGCTCCAGGTGATTGTTTATTTCACAAGTGCAGGTCTTGTGTGGCCGGAAGACCACACTAGACCTTTCTATTTCTGGAAGCATCCAGGATCTTGGTTTTATGTGAAATTTCCTTATTTTAAAACTTGTAACCAAATCACAATATTCAAGCCACTGCATGGATCATCAAAACACACTTGCAGGCAGATTTGACCTTCAGTTACCAATGCTCAGTGTTCTAAGGTTGTGTATGGTTGGTGACTCGAAACAGACCATGCAGAAATTCAGGTTTAGTCAGTGTACCCTGAATCTTCTGTCAGTGTTAACAGATCACATAGTTCTTAGCACATAATGGGTTCTTGTTGAGTATTTAATTCAAGAAAAAATCTCTGTCTTGAATAAAAGAACATACTCAATGTGAA
This sequence comes from Theropithecus gelada, assembly GCF_003255815.1. NCBI lineage: Eukaryota > Metazoa > Chordata > Mammalia > Primates > Cercopithecidae > Theropithecus > Theropithecus gelada. Next base: position 29,173,397 of record NC_037677.1, on the reverse strand, counting down.
AAAAACTGCAGCATTATTAGTCCAGTCGTTTTCATGTGTTTTAGCTGCTGCATCCCCTCCACCACCATCCCCTGATGTCCTGGGAAACACTCTCACAGCTAGAAATCAGTGAGCAGGTGGATTACCATGGAGGTACTCAGGAGTAACACCTGGAAGGGAATGAGGGCAGCAGGGCTGTGCAGAGAAGGAAGGTAAGTTGTGAGACAGCTTTAACACAGGCCTCTGCCAGTCCCTGAGGGAGCTCTGTAGCTGGGATGGCCCTTCAGTGATCTCCTGAATTGAGGCTGGGGACTAGATCTTTGTCACTGGATGTGAGCTACCCCATCATTGGGATCTCAGCCATCATCAGGCATTGCCCATCCATAGCAGCTGGGGAAACGAGTGCCCCAATCCAAAAAGCAAGAGTCTGGGCAGCACACCACAGCATCCACTATGCTAGTCAACCCTTAGCATAGGAAACTGCACAGGGAAGTCCAATATAAAGCACAGTCAAGCAGAGATGCTCTGGTTACAGAGTCCAACTCCACTCTTGCTTTTCCTATCCTCACTTACCCCAGGGCAGATTTGAAGAATGCATATTCATCTCAGAGTCTAGAAACAGCCCTCAGAAGTGCTTTGCCTTAATCCTCAAGAATCCCCTCATCTGAGACCCTAGAGAAGTCCCTTTGGGGAGTGTATTAGTCCGTTTTCATGCTGCTGATAAAGACATACCCAAGACGGGGAAATTTACAAAAGAAAGAGGTTTAGTGGACTTACAGTTCCACATGGCTGCGGAGGCCTCACAATCATGGCAGAAGGTGAAAGGCATGTTTCACATGTGGCAGACAAGAGAAGAGAGCTTGTGCAGGGCAACTCCCCCTTATAAAACCATCAGATCTCGTGAGACTTATTCACTATCACAAGAACAGCATAGGAAAGAACTGCCCCCATTATTCAATTACCTCCCACTGGGTCCCTCCCACAACATGTGGAAATTCAAGATGAGATTTGGGTGGGGACACAGTCAAACCATTATCAGGGAGGCTACTCCCCACCTTCAAACTAGAGACTAGTCCTGCTGTCATTCCCTCTCTGCCTCAGCTAGCAAAGCCCATCCACCACTACCTCGACTCTCCTCTTGGAAGGGAGCCACACCACCTCAAGGGAAGCACTTAAGTACCTCATGTCACCTCTTCAGAGAATATTTTGATTGGAATGAAATGATCTGAAAATTAGGATCAAAGATCCTTTCATTTTAAATGGTTCATTCCTGTGGTGATTATTCAGGTTTTCTTCCTCAGACATCTCCACAGCATACTTGGCTTCCTCTTTGAAGAACAATATAATTATAGAAAAAGAACAGAGAGCACCACGCAGATTGAAATGACAGGTTCTTAGTCCTTATAGAAACCTCAGTGCTGAATCCAACAGCATTCAGATGCCCTTTCATTCACCTTCCAGTGTAAGCCTTCTCAAAACTGGAAACTTTTTCAAAAAGGCATAACACCTGATTAAACTTGCCTTTCTTTCAATTAATCAATCACCTTCCCTGCCTCCTGTTAAAGAGGTCATTATGTTGCCTTCTTACCCATTTGTTTTCCTCAAAAATCGCCTCTCTTGCCCCACCAGTGAGTTTCTCTGAGAACTTTGTTAAAATAGAGAATAATATACTTGAGTCACTTCTATGATATATTTTTTAAATGCTACTGGCTGCCCCAAATGGTTCATATATCACATTCATCATGTATGAGCTTTTTCCATGAAATGAGGCCAAATTTATATTCACAGTACTCCTCTTTTCTTCTTCCCTGACAATTTCCTCCCCTGTGCTCACCCTTCTGCCTCACTCCCTCAACCACCACACATACCCAAACCGCTAAGAGCAATTCCAGGAGGGAATGTACGCTTCCTTGTCCCAATGGAGCATTTTTTGCTCATTATTTTTGCTCTACAGTACATTTGGCTGGACGCCTACTTATTTACCCTGCTTGCTCAGCTAAAGCATGTCATCTGGGAAGATTTAAATTATCAAATTCAGGAAAGTGGTTTTAGGACAGTGTTCGAAAAGGGAGACACATTTGTTGACACATGTTACAGATCCACAGTTAATGTCATTTCCAGGCATCTTGTGCCAGGTTCTCTCCTTCATCAAATACCACAATAAAAAGAGGTGACACATGAAGGCACAAAAGCAGCTCACATAACCCAGAAGCCAACACACTTAGCAAGGACTACAGAAAAAGTGCCATCTTGCCTGACAGATGCAACTTTTTCTTCTTAGTTCTGTTGTCTTCTAAAAGGATAGGGAATGATTGGTTATGTTACTTGGGTTTGTATATTAGAAATTCTGGAAAATAGAATGCAAAACATTCAGTTGTGTAAGTGGGAAATTTTAAAATTTCCATTAAATAATATGGCTCCTAACTGCAGTGATCTTTAGTTCTCTATAGAAGCCCAAGACTCCACTACTTCTCCAACTCTTCATTCAAGGGGGAATCTCTCTTTTTTTTTTTTTTTTTTTTTTTT